>NW_024347345.1:0-1098 GCF_902729225.1 Pteropus medius
CCAACGGCCCCGTCCTTCCCGTTAGAAAGAGAGCCTGCCATTCCAGGAAGAGAAACCCGAGTGGAAGAGGAAGCTGAGGACCTGGATTTGAAGAAACCGGGGTGCCCGCTTGTCAAATTCCCCAAACACCTTCCAACCTTCGCACGTCGGGGCACACGCGGGAGACGCTGAGCTTCGCAAGGTACGCTGGGGCGCTGCCTGGACTGGCCAGCGTGGGGGCTCTGGCTGCCCCGAGGGCCGAGGGCACCGTTCCTTGGCCGCTGCCAGCACCCAAGGTCTACAGTGCAGGAGCCGGGACGCTGACCTAGCCTCCTAGGCTAAGGGCAACTATGGTCACTGAACACGCCGGTCACCTGGCGAGCTTAACGGGCAGCGCTATCGGAACTGCCGCGGCCACACAGGTGCATTTCCGGGCCATGGAAGAGATGTGGAAACACGGCACCAGCAGGTGAGAACGACGGAGCCCAGCTTCCTGTGCAGACGGCACCACTGTGGTCTCCAGGACGGTGCGCCCAGGTCCCGACCCCGGGACCTCGTCTGGAAAAGGGTCTCTGCACTACAGTGAAGGACCTCATGAGGAGCCCTACCTCGACTGAGGATGGGCCCTAAATCCCGCGAGCTCAGAGTGATGCAGCCACAAGCCGAGGAGGCCCTGAGCCACCAGAAGCTGGAAGAAACGGAGAACTCTCCTTTTGAGAGAGGGTTATGGCCCAGCCGACACCGTGACTTTGAACTTCTGGCCTCCAGAACTATGGGAGAATAAACACCGGGACGGAAACCCTAGGGAGCTAACACAGCCTTGTTCCCTTTTGTGACAGACGAGAGCGTGCGGGACGCGGAGGGTGGGTGGGCGCTTGGGATGTGGGGAGGGTGGCAGAAGTAGGTGTCTGGATTCTAGCAACGGACTCCACAAGAGCACTCTGATACCCCTTGAAGAGCATTTGGGTAAGTAGCCACACCTCTCTCACGAGACCGACAAACTCAGTGTGAGGCCGCTGCTCTGCCAGAACGGAAGTCCTGAGGGCAAGGACTTCTGTCTCTTTCGGTCAGCGCTACGCCCCAGTGACTAGACCAGTGGCCAAAGCGGTTGCCGAATGA
>NW_024347346.1:0-697 GCF_902729225.1 Pteropus medius
AGATTCTGAAAGTTGACTTCTTTTGTGAGTTTTTTCCTAAGCAATGGTTTCACACTGTGTTTTGTCTTTGTCTATATTAAGGAAGAAACTCAAATGTTAATTGAATTAAATCAGTCTTCTCCCTACCAAATATATCCAGATTTATTTTACATTGCTTTGATGTATTGAATTAGTCATATATCAAATATAGAAATTAAAAGATATTTAGTTCAATAGGCATCACAGACTCCCCTCAAAAACTGAATTATGGCCTTTATCACATTTATTTGGCACGTTCTTAAAAATTTCCCTCAAAATAGTTTAGCATTTTTCCTCAGGAAAAGAAGAAGAAGAGCAAAGGAGGAATAAAAGTCTAATCTATTCATTTTGTATGAGTCAGAAGTCAACACGCCACAATAAAGACTACTTTATGCTATTTCTCACTAGAAAAAAGTGTTCAGAAGATATCCTAATGAGAATCTATCGCTGCAGTTTCATGAGAACACTGTAAATTTTATTATTTCTTCAGGCTTTTTTTGGTATACAAGTATTAAATACCTAAAAACTTGGACTTTAACATTTAATTATTAAGGTCAGGAAAATGTTAGTTTTTATTTTATTATTATTATTATTATTAGAATAGATTCTTTGAGGCTGTGATAAAAATTCTTAGAATTTTAGTTTAATTGAATCAATGTTGGAGGGACTCCCTTAAAAG
>NW_024347347.1:0-566 GCF_902729225.1 Pteropus medius
CCTCTGCAACCACCATTTTACTCTGTTTTTACAAGTTTGGCTTTTTTTAGATTCCACATATAAGTGAAATCATACAATATTTGTCTTTCTCTGTATCATTTATCTCACTTAGCATAATATCCTTGAGGTCCATCCACGTTGTCACAAATTTCCTTCTCTCTCACGGATGAATAATAATAGTCCTGTGTGTGTGTGTACATATATCACATATATAGTGTATGTAATATATATAATATACTATATATTATAGTATATATAGTATAGTGTATGTAATATATATAATATACTATATATTATAGTATATATAGTATAGTGTATATATACATATATCATATATATATGTGTATATATATATACTATATATGCTATATATATCACATCTTTCTTATCCATTTATCCTTTGATGGACACTACAATTCCATATTTTGGCTATTGTGAATAACGCTGTAATGAACATGGGAGTGCAGATATCTCTTTTAATATTCTATTTTAATTTCCTTTGACTATATACCCAGAAGTGAAATTGCTGGGTCATATGGTAGATCTGTTTTAAATTTTTTGAAGAC
>NW_024347348.1:0-492 GCF_902729225.1 Pteropus medius
TCACACGCTCACACACGGCCGTGCTGGGATTACAGGGAGAGGCATTCCCGAGGGAACCTTGTTACGTGACAGTTACTGGTGTCCTCTGGCGTTGACGTCCTCTGCGCCTCTCGGGTCTCCACGGCTGACTCTTGGCTGCCGCGTGGTCTCGGTGCGTCTCTGCCTGGCTGGCCGCTCGTGCTGCCCTCACGGGCGCCCGTGGAAACTCCCTCTTAACCTGCCTGTTGTTACTTTAGATGAAATTCCCGTAAGCAGCCCAGGTGACTCTCATCTGTGTAAGATAATGTCCGTGCATCCTTCGTTCTGAGTAACTCTGGAATCTAGGTCAGTCCTTCGATTTTGTAACTAGAGCGACTGGCCAGCCTCACTCTTTGGCAGGTGTGAGTCTTGCACGGGTTTCTATGCCCCAGCCTTCTAGGGGGTTAAAGCCAATGTCCTTTTTTTCTTTCTTTCTTTCTTTTCTTTATCTTACTGCTATCTAAAGTTTCTCTG
>NW_024347349.1:0-511 GCF_902729225.1 Pteropus medius
AAGGAAAAAGACAAACTAGAGAAACGTGGTGTAGGTACACTCTCAGGGCTTGATAAGTAGTTGGATATAGAGATGCAGAAGTCACTGGATACAAGCATGTCTGGCGACCAAGGGATGATAAGGTCTGAAGCATTGATAAAAAACTAGAGAGCTCCTTGAGCTTGAGGGGTAAGTGTCCAGGGACAAGTGGAACTTTAGACTGTTGGTGATGGAAGTTCTACACCATCCAAGATGAGTGAACAAGAGGCTGTCTGGAACAGAAATGGAGATCAGAGTTATCTTTACAGAGATCTTAAAATACCTTAGAGATATGATCAAAAGGAAATATAGTCCATCGCAAATTTACTGATCCATTTAGTAGCGTTTACTGAAGACTGCCGTGTTCTACGCGCTGGGCTGAGAACACCAACCAGCCTTCCGGAGCCCTTAAGTACATGCCAGGCACGGCCTGGTGCTGGGTTTGGGACCGTGGACTTAGATGAAATTGAGATCCTAGATGGGAGAGATAGAA
>NW_024347350.1:0-561 GCF_902729225.1 Pteropus medius
TCCCCGTGAACGCATTCAAAATGAAGAAATGAAAGGCTCAAAGAGCTGATCGCAAAGCTCCTGAGGCACGGAGGCCGAATTCAGACCCACAGCTGTCTGCAGATTCTCCCAACTCAACTCTTTCCAGCGGGTAACGGCCGCCATGGACGCAGGGGCCAAAGCATCCCTGGGTACGCTGTCTGTGTGTGGCCCTGAACCCTGCAAGGGCATACAGAGACGAATGAGACGTAGTTTGTACCTCTAGGAGCTCAAAGTGTCAGTGAGTGCTCCTCCAACTTCGGTACCCCAGTCTCCGCAGAAGACCGAGCATCGCCCACAGAGCCTTAAGGCCCAGGGAGGGCTGTGCATTTGCCGCAAGTGAGCCTTTTCTCGGAAGTCTGCGATTCTGGCTCAAAATGGACGTCACCAGAGAGCTTTTTGCCAAAGCTACCATATACATATATATACGTATATATATGTATATGGTGGATTTTCGAAGGAAACCTGCGTGGACCCCTGGTCTACCACAGAAGACAGGCCGCTCCTAGCACCTCCACCTCCCCGCAGTGGGGACACCGGGCG
>NW_024347351.1:0-322 GCF_902729225.1 Pteropus medius
GTCTGTGGGTGTTTCTCGCACAAGATCATGCGAGGGCGCCAACGGCACAATGGAGAAGAAGCAAGTTCCTACCGGGCCCCACCTTCCAGAGTGCAGAATGCATGAGATCCTCTAAGCAAGATGACCAGTATGTTGGTGCTCTTCCTGCTGCAGATCTACAAAATGAAAAGGCCAGCTACAAAAACACATAAGCTGAACATAGTCGGGAAGAACTACAAAAATCACTTCTTTGAGGTCCTCTAGAGAGCATCTTTCAGCATGGAGGTGGTATTTGGCATCGACCTAAAGAAAGTGGATTCTCCACATCATTCCTATATCCTCC
>NW_024347352.1:0-667 GCF_902729225.1 Pteropus medius
TATCACATTTTAAATATTTTAATAACTATTTCAGTATAACTAGTTTCTCTTATAATCTTATATGTTTTTATTCACAGAAAAATATACATATCTTAGAGGTTAACTCAATGAATTTTTACATATATATATATCCCTGTAACCACTATTTAGTTCAGGATACAGAACATTTTTATTGCCCCAGAAGGTTTCTCTATGCTCCTTTCCAGTCAATACCCCACTTACAAACCATTATTTTTCTTTCTATCATCAAAGCTTAATTTTGCCTAACCTTGAATTTCACATAAAGGGAATATCATACAGCATATGCTCTTTTGTGCCTGGTTTCTGTTATTTAACATGTTTTTGAGATTTATCCATGTTGTTGTACAACTAGATTTTTTATTGTTTTGTTTTTGATGGCTATGTGGTAGTCCCATAGAGGAATATACTACGATTTATTTACCCATTCATTTGTAAATAGACATTTGTGTTGATTCTAGTTTGGGACTATTAGGACTAGGGATGCCATAAACATTGTAGTATAAATCTTTTGATGAACACAGGCACTTATTTCACTTGGGTATGTGCCTGGAATGCCACTGTTGGGTCATGAAGTAGGTATATGTTTAACTTCATTAGAACTGCCAGTTTTCCAAAATGATTGTATTATTTACACTCCTAACAGCCA
>NW_024347353.1:0-402 GCF_902729225.1 Pteropus medius
GGGGGGGGCCTCCCCCTCCCCTCTTTCCTGTCGTCCACCCATTGCCTTGAATGGCCATCAGAGCCCAGACCAAGGTGATGGCCGCCAACCCCGACCGTCAGCGAGGCCTTTTTCCTTCACCGGTTCTGCTCACCACTGAGTGACGCAGAGGGCGTCTCACCTGTGCTGGCCCCGCCCCCTCTGTGACTCGGGGCAGATGTGGTCCCCGCTCAGACCTCAGTCCTGGGGGCCCAGGGCAGTCTGAGTCCCTCCCCGGGGTCGACATCTGGGGTTGTGTCTGCGATGACCTCCTTTCGGCTGCTGCTCGGGGCTCCTTCCGGTTGGTCTTGTGAAATGCAATGCACCTCCCATTTCTGTGGCTTGTCCTTCTTAGAGCCCTGTCCCCGAGGTGCCTCGTGTGCT
>NW_024347354.1:0-3784 GCF_902729225.1 Pteropus medius
CCCATGGAGGTCACTGGCCACCCGCTGAAAGAGGTCAGCTGGGGAGACACTGCAGACAGCTGTGGGTCTGAATTCGGCTCCCTCCGTGCCTGGGGAGCTTATGTTAGGATCAGCCTCTGAGCCTTTCATTTCTTCTTCATTTGAATGCGTCCACGGGGACCACTGCACACACCATCCCAGGCAGAAAGGTGAGGGAGAGGGAGGTGTCTGCTTCCGTCCTGAAGTCTGATTTCCACTGCGGAAAGCGGGAAGGAGCCGAGGCCTTAGGAAGGAGCCCTTGGGCCTCTGGGATGAAAAGAGATCATGCTGAATTGTGGCTCTGGAACGCCCGGTGTCCACACTGCGGGGAGGTGGAGGTGCGAGGAGAGGCCTGTCTTCTGTGGTAGAGCAGGGGTCCAGGCAGGTTTCCTTCGAAAATCCACCATATACATATATATGCATATAGATGAACATATATATGCATATATATGTATATGGTAGCTTTGGCAAAAAGCTCTGGTGACGTCCATTTCGAGCCAGAATCGCAGACTTCCGAGAAAAGGCTCACTTGCGGCAAATGCACAGCCCTCCCGGGGCCTTGGGGTTCTGTGGGCGATGCTCGGTCATCTGCGGGTACTGGGGTAACGAAGTTGGAGGAGCACTCACTGACACTTTGAGCTCCTAGAGGTACAAACTACGTCTCATTCGTCTCTGTATCCTCTTGCAGGGTTCACGGCCACCCACAGACAGCTTAGCCAGGGATGCTTTGGCCCCTCCGTCCATGGGGGCCGTCACCCGCTGGAAAGAGGTCAGCTGGGAGACACTGCAGACAGCTGTGGGTCTGAATTCGGCCTCCGTGCCTTAGGAGCTTTGCGATCAGCTCTCTGAGCCTTTCATTTCTTCATTTTGAATGCGTCCACGGGGACCATCACGACCATCCCAGGCAGAAAGGTGAGGGCGAGGGAGGTGTCTGCTTCCGTCCTGAAGTCTGATTTCCACTGCGGAAAGCGGGAAGGAGCCGAGGCCTTAGGAAGGAGCCCCGGGGCCTCTGGGATGAAAAGAGATCATGCTGAATTGTGGCTCTGGAACGCCCGGTGTCCACACTGCGGGGAGGTGGAGGTGCGAGGAGCGGCCTGTCTTCTGTGGTAGAGCAGGTGTCCAGGCAGGTTCCCTTCGAAAATCCACCATATACATATATATGCATATAGATGAACATATATATGCATATATATGTATATGGTAGCTTTGGCAAAAAAGCTCTCTGGTGACGTCCATTTCGAGCCAGAATCGCAGACTTCCGAGAAAAGGCTCACTTGCGGCAAATGCACAGCCCTCCCGGGGCCTTGGGGCTCTGTGGGCGATGCTCGGTCATCTGCGGGTACTGGGGTAGCGAAGTTGGAGGAGCACTCACTGACACTTTGAGCTCCTAGAGGTACAAACTACGTCTCATTCGTCTCTGTATCCTCTTGCAGGGTTCACGGCCACCCACAGACAGCGTAGCCAGGGATGCTTTGGCCCCTCCGTCCATGGGGGCCGTCACCCGCTGGAAAGAGGTCAGCTGGGAGACACTGCAGACAGCTGTGGGTCTGAATTCGGCCTCCGTGCCTTGGGAGCTTTGCGATCAGCTCTCTGAGCCTTTCATTTCTTCATTTTGAATGCGTCCACGGGGACCATCACGACCATCCCAGGCAGAAAGGTGAGGGCGAGGGAGGTGTCTGCTTCCGTCCCGAAGTCTGATTTCCACTGCGGAAAGCGGGAAGGAGCCGAGGCCTTGGGAAGGAGCCCCGGGGCCTCTGGGATGAAAAGAGATCATGCTGAATTGTGGCTCTGGAACGCCCGGTGTCCACACTGAGGGGAGGTGGAGGTGCTAGGAGCGGCCTGTCTGATCTCAAATGTCTAAGGAAAACACAGCCTTTTGTTATAAAAATCACCATATATATATAAATATATATATAGAAAGAGAGAGAGAAATCCATAGATACATAGATAGATAGATAGATAGATAGATAGATAGATAGATAGTTAGATAGATAGATGAATAGATAGATAGATATAGAGATATCTATAGATACACATAAAGATATAGATATAGATATATCTAGGGGAGCTCTGGCAAAAAGCACTCTACAGACGTGCATTTTGAGCCAGAATCGCAGATTTCCGAGAAAAGGCTCACTTGCGGCCAATGCACAGAGCTCACGGGGCCTTGGGCTCTGTGGGCGATGCTCGGTCATCTGCTTGTACTGGGCTACCGAAGTTGGAGGAGCACTCACTGACACTTTGAGCTCCTAGAGGTACAAACTACGTCTCATTCGTCTCTGTATCCTCTTGCAGGGTTCACGGCCACCCACAGACAGCGTAGCCGGGATGCTTTGGCCCCTCCGTCCATGGGGGCCGTCACCCGCTGGAAAGAGGTCAGCTGGGAGACACTGCAGACAGCTGTGGGTCTGAATTAGGCCTCCGTGCCTTAGGAGCTTTGCGATCAGCTCTCTGAGCCTTTCATTTCTTCATTTTGAATGCGTCCACGGGACCATCACGACCATCCCAGGCAGAAAGGTGAGGGCGAGGGAGGTGTCTGCTTCCGTCCTGAAGTCTGATTTCCACTGCGGAAAGCGGGAAGGAGCCGAGGCCTTAGGAAGGAGCCCCGGGGCCTCTGGGATGAAAAGAGATCATGCTGAATTGTGGCTCTGGAACGCCAGGTGTCCACACTGGGGGAGGTGGAGGTGCTAGGAGCGGCCTGTCTTCTGTGGTAGACCAGGGTTCCACGCAGGTTTCCTTCGAAAATCCACCCTAGACATATATATATGCATAGATATGTATATGGTAGCTTTGGCAAAAAGCTCTCTGGTGACGTCCATTTGGAGCCAGAATCGCAGACTTCCGAGAAAAGGCTCACTTGCGGCAAATGCACAGCCCTCCCGGGGCCTTGGGGCTCTGTGGGCGATGCTCGGTCATCTGCGGGTATTGGGGTAGCGAAGTTGGAGGAGCACTCACTGATACTTTGAGCTCCTAGAGGTACAAACTACGTCTCATTCGTCTCTGTATGCGCTTGCAGGGTTCACGGCCACCCACAGACAGCGTAGCCAGGGATGCTTTGGCCCCTCCGTCCATGGGGGCCGTCACCCGCTGGAAAGAGGTCAGCTGGGAGACACTGCAGGCAGCTGTGGGTCTGAATTCGGCCTCCGTGCCTTAGGAGCTTTGCGATCAGCTCTCTGAGCCTTTCATTTCTTCATTTTGAATGCGTCCACGGGGACCATCACGAACATCCCAGGCAGAAAGGTGAGGGCGAGGGAGTTGTCTGCTTCCGTCCTGAAGTCTGATTTCCACTGCGGAAAGCGGGAAGGAGCCGAGGCCTTAGGAAGGAGCCCCGGGGCCTCTGGGATGAAAAGAGATCATGCTGAATTGTGGCTCTGGAACGCCCGGTGTCCACACTGAGGGAGGTGGAGGTGCTAGGAGCAGCCTGTCTGATCTCAAATGTCTAAGGAAAACACAGCCTTTTGTTATAAAAATCACCATATATATATAAATATATATATAGAAAGAGAGAGAGAAATCCATAGATACATAGATAGATAGATAGATAGATAGATAGATAGATAGATACATAGTTAGATAGATAGATGGATAGATAGATAGATATAGAGATATCTATAGATACAGATAAAGATATAGATATAGATATATCTAGGGGAGGTCTGGCAAAAAGCACTCTACAGACGTGCATTTTGAGCCAGAATCGCAGATTTCCGAGAAAAGGCTCACTTGCGGCCAATGCACACAGCTCCCGGGGCCTTGGGCTCTGTGG
>NW_024347355.1:0-676 GCF_902729225.1 Pteropus medius
AGTACCCACATCACCCAAGGCACCAGGGGAAGGGACAACCCTGTATTGGCCACCTTAGTGCCCTCCTTTCTTGGCCCTACTGATTGAACCACAAGGGGACCACGACCCAGAAGAGCCAATCCAGAGAAATATGATGCATCTTGGCATAAAATAGAGGAGCTGGCTTGGGAACATGAATGAACTGCAGTGATGAGGTGTTTAGCAGCTGGTGCAGACACCAAAAGGAAGAAAGGGAGAGGTCAGGAGATATTCAGATCACGGTACATTCAGATGTTAGAAAGCAGAAATTGTCAGGAAACAGAAGGTTTCTGGGAAAGGAAAGGAAAAGGAACAGAAGGTTTCTGGGAAAGGAAAGGGAAAGGAAACTCGGAGTGAAGCGGGTAAAAAGGGGCGGTTGGTCAGGAGAGAGAAGAGAGCAAGCTCAGAGAGAGACTCCGTGACCCTGGGAGAGAGACGGAGAAACCAGCTGGCCCTGAGTGGCCCTTATTCTCAGCTGCCTTCTTCCAGGTGCTGTCCCATTTTGGGCTCATCTTGAAAACAAGTTCATCTCTTCTAAAGGGGGCCTAAGCAGGACTCAAAAGAGCCCAGGTGGACAGAAGAGTCAACAAAAGTTTTTCAGCACTGAACAACAGGGTGGCAGTTCACCATATGAAACATAAGCAGTTTTTAGAGGGTG
>NW_024347356.1:0-1779 GCF_902729225.1 Pteropus medius
TCACAGACCAGTATTTAAGTGCTTTTTAGGTATTAGTGGCTAATACTGAACAAACTGAGAGGTTCCACATAAAGCCTGGTTTCTGATGTTTCTAGAAGCTGAAGCATCGTCTCCACAGCCCCCTTGCCTCCCAGTGTCCAGATGTGGCCTGTCTCTTGGCTCTGACCTCCCGGGGAGTCCCTGGCACCAGCATTCAGAGAAGGCACTGCCAGGGGCAGCAGCCTGGAGAGGCCCTATAGGCTGTGGGCAGTGCTGGGAGGACCGCCGACTGCCACTGCCCCTCTGCCCAAGACCAAGCAGCAGACCTAGGCACCTGGCAGACAGATGCGCCCAGGATGGGCCCGTCCCGGGCAGGGAGGGGCTCCTGGTCCAGCTCAGTTCCAGGTCCTGGGAGGGGATGCCGAGGCCTGAGAGGCAGTCTCGCCCCACCGGTGATGCTCCGACGCCCCATCTCCCTGCGCACTGCACCAGCAGCTGTCCCCACCCACACGTGCCCTCTCCCCGCGGCCGGTCAATTTCTAGTCATCAGCATGGAAATGTATTTGTGTACTTCTTTTGTATGTGTATTTGTAGGTATGTCTGTCTGTCTGTGTGTGCCATATACAGACACAGATACAGACACACAGACACAGATACACGCACACACACGCGGGTACACACGCACACGCACACACACACACACACACACAGCGGGGGCTCAGGAGTGAGCAACGCCAGGAGGCGTGCTCGGTTAGGAATCGGGTCCCCAAGCCAACTTCCAGGAGGTGCCCCCAGATCCCTCGACACAGACCAAACCTGGCCAGTTTTGTTGGTCACGGCCCGTTTTCTAAGCCAGGCCGTTTCCTCTGGTCAGCTGAGGCCACATTGTCCGCAAAGCACAGTTGTGTCCGGGGCCCTTGGGACAGGCTCCGGGCGCCGAAGAAGGCCCCACCCCTGCTGGGCCACGGGCGAGGCCAGCCTTACCCTGCTGCTCTCGGCCACTCTCTCTGCGGCCTTCCGGGCCATGGCCCTGGCGACGGAGGTGGACACCGGGGCGCCCTGCGGCTGCGGGAGGATCCGGCTGGGTGAGGGCGACCGCCTGCCGGGGCCCTGCAGGCTGGGTGGCCCCAGCATGTGCCCGTGGACTGGGACCGGTGCCCGGCTCTGCTCCCAGGCCTCGTCTACCTTCACGTGGGGACCCAGGCGGTCATCTTTGGTATCGGGGACTCCGGCACTTGCTAATGGCTTCGGTGTGGGGGCAGGAGGCACCAGGAGGGCAGGGGGGATGGCAGCGATGGCAGAGTCCACGGACTCGCCCTGCGCAGAGAGGGTCCGCACGGTCACGGCCTTGGCATCCAGGCTCCGGAGCCGCGGGAGCTCCACAGTGGCACTGTCCGCCGTGGGGGCACTGACCTCGGCCACCTGCCACAGAGAGCCTGCTCACAGGTGGTCCCCGCAGCCGGACAGCCCCTCCCCCACGCCCGTGAGTGGGGGGCCACCTCCGACCGCTGCTCATGGCCGCGACCGGGGCCCCGGACGTCCCGCTCACCCTCTGCCCCTTCGCATACACGCCGTAGCCCGTCACGCTGGCGCCAGAGGACAGCCCAGTGGTGGTCAGCGCGGGCGGCTGCCAGGAGACACGGATGGTTGCTGGGGTGGCTCCAGCCTGGACAGTGACGTCTCGTGGGGGGGCAGGAGGACCTGTGGGACAGATGGCAGAGGACCTTTTAGGGCCTGACCCCGACAGGCGAGTTGTCACCACGCTCAGCTGGTGTCACCTGGAGAAAAGGCAATCCATCA
>NW_024347357.1:0-1296 GCF_902729225.1 Pteropus medius
TATAAGCTCCCGAGTTAAGCTATTGTCCCCTAAAACACGCCTAAAACGCCTGTCCTGCTTACCTAGAAGAAAGCGTTCTGCAGATTACAGCATCAATAAATGTTCTCTGCCATTAGTGATGTCGTGATAATTGATATTAATAGCATAAGTGGGTGGGAAGAAGCACCTCAGGAGTCCCGTCGAACAACCACTTGCGTCGCGGAGGGCTTGCTTGCTCCTCAGTACAGCGGGGCGGTCGGGTGGCGGTTTCTGCGGGCGGAGTGTCTGGTCTGGATCCCAGGGACACCTCTTCCTGGGTGCGCTTCGGTTTCCTCACTGTAAAATTTGCTATTAGCCTGTGTGTTTAATCGGGGTAAGGATCGAGGAACATAATCCTATAATTTGCATCGCGATGCCTGCTCAACGAATATAAAGTGTTATGGTTATCGTCGTCATATTTCGACCTGAGTCAATGAATAGAATTAGAAGGGGGGCCCAAGAAGAATGGCACACAGACCCTCGAACCATGCGGGCCCAGACTTTAACGGACTCATTCTCACTCATGAAACTGACAGGAGATCGATTCAAAACCAAGATGTGAAATTCTTCAGTGGCAGTGGGGACATGTAGCTCGGTCACACGGGGCTACGCAGTAGGAAGGGAGGGCCAGCGAAAGGCTGGCGAAAGGCTGCGAGCAGGAAATGGAGGGGGAAGCTCCTTCCGGTCCTCCCTTTGCCTCTCCAGGAGCGCAGACGCTCTGCTTTCTCGGCTGGCCGTTCCACAGAAGACGCGGACCAACCTTCCTGCGGCAGCCTTCCCCACCAGCTGACACCTCTGCCCAGCACGGCTTCCGATGTCACACCCACGTTTCCTTAGCTTCATTCAAGCTCTCGGGTGTTCGCAGCAGCTTATTCGGGAGCCACATTGCAGAAGCTTCCAAGAACAATGCAGCGTCTACACCTGTGAGTGTGTACCGCCCCGGCCGGGCCCCTGAGACCCACCTTGGTTACAGCAAGAGCAAGACACCCTTGTTTTTGGGGGCGAGCCTTTGTTCTTCCTGATTCTCGTACACATCAGTAGCTTACTCTCATTTTTTTTTTGTTTCTAAAAACATTTCAGAGTATAAATTGTGGCATGGAAAATCATGTGTTTCCTCTGGTTCCAGATAAGGAAAGCTGTAAATAATTTAAAGTTCCTGCTGTGCAAGATTACCCAAACAGAAAGTGTGTTTTTTATGCTCGGCGCTGAGGAGGGTCAAAGAAGAAATTGTGCCAATTTCCCTACAGGTGAAATTTTAGCTTCTTTATAACGTAAGCA
>NW_024347358.1:0-544 GCF_902729225.1 Pteropus medius
TTGATTATGGCCTTAGAGGTCTTGCATACCTTCTCCTGCCAGCAACACGGCCCAGCACTCACAGTCTATTTGTTACATACCCTGCTCTCCACTCACAGGCTGAGATCTGGCAGCCATCCACACTTCTAGAGCCAAAGACAGATGATCACGTGGCCAGAATCAGACACTGGGCAGTAGTCAACTCCCAGGCCCTGATCCTACCAGCTACCACCATGGTTGCCTTGAGAGTGTGATTCTTAGAAGCCGAAATGCAGAGCTTCTATCCACTGGTCTTAGTTCTGCCCTCAAGGGCCCAGTAGAAAATGTCAACTGTAAAGAAAGCTCTAAAGAAAGGAGATAATGACTCTGCCTTTATCTAAATGTTTTCCATGGCTCTTCTCCAGAAAGCCTTCTTCCACTTCAGAAACACCAATTAAAGCCAGTTTTCTAAAGCTGCCAACTTAGTCTGCAATTCTTCTTAGATTTGTTCACTTTTTCCCATGCAGCAGTTACCTGAGTGCTTATTGTATCCTCCAGTCTTCCCATTCTGCTGCAAGCCAAAGGC
>NW_024347359.1:0-16200 GCF_902729225.1 Pteropus medius
TCTATGTATCTATGGATTTCTCTCTCTCTTTCTATATATATATTTATATATATATGGTGATTTTATAACAAAAGGCTGTGTTTTCCTTAGACATTTGAGATCAGACAGGCCGCTCCTAGCACCTCCACCTCCCCGCAGTGTGGACACCGGGCGTTCCAGAGCCACAATTCAGCATGATCTCTTTTCATCCCAGAGGCCCCGGGGCTCCTTCCTAAGGCCTCGGCTCCTTCCCGCTTTCCGCAGTGGAAATCAGACTTCAGGACAGAAGCAGACACCTCCCTCGCCCTCACCTTTCTGCCTGGGATGGTTGTGATGGTCCCCGTGGACGCATTCAAAATGAAGAAATGAAAGGCTCAGAGAGCTGATCGCAAAGCTCCTAAGGCACGGAGGCCGAATTCAGACCCACAGCTGTCTGCAGTGTCTCCCAGCTGACCTCTTTCCGGCGGGTGACGGCCCCCATGGACGGAGGGGCCAAAGCATCCCTGGCTACGCTGTCTGTGGGTGGCCGTGAACCCTGCAAGAGGATACAGAGACGAATGAGACGTAGTTTGTACCTCTAGGAGCTCAAAGTGTCAGTGAGTGGTCCTCCAACTTCGCTACCCCAGTACCCGCAGATGACCGAGCATCGCCCACAGAGCCCCAAGGCCCCGGGTGGGCTGTGCATTTGCCGTAAGTGAGCCTTTTCTCGAAATCTGCGATTCTGGCTCAAAATGCACGTCTGTAGAGTGCTTTTTGCCAGAGCTCCCCTAGATATATCTATATCTATATCTTTATCTGTATCTAGATATCTCTATATCTATCTATCTATCCATCTATCTATCTAACTATCTATCTATCTATCTATCTATCTATCTATCTATCTATCTATGTATCTATGGATTTCTCTCTCTCTTTCTATATATATATTTATATATATATGGTGATTTTATAACAAAAGGCTGTGTTTTCCTTAGACATTTGAGATCAGACAGGCCGCTCCTAGCACCTCCACCTCCCCTCAGTGTGGACACCGGGCGCTCCAGAGCCACAATTCAGCATGATCTCTTTTCATCCCAGAGGCCCCGGGGCTCCTTCCTAAGGCCTCGGCTCCTTCCCACTTTCCGCAGTGGAAATCAGACTTCAGCACGGAAGCAGACACCTCCCTCTCCCTCACCTTTCTGCCTGGGATGGTCGTAATGGTCCCCGTGGACGCATTCAAAATGAAGAAATGAAAGGCTCAGTGATGGTCGCCAAAAGCTCCCTAAAACTTTTGAGGTAATTCCAGACCCCACAACTGTCTGCAGTGTCTCCCAGCTGACCTCTTTCCAGCGGGTGACGGCCCCCATGGACGGAGGGGCCAAAGCATCCCTGGCTACGCTGTCTGTGGGTGGCCGTGAACCCTGCAAGAGGATACAGAGACGAATGAGACGTAGTTTGTACCTCTAGGAGCTCAAAGTGTCAGTGAGTGCTCCTCCAACTTCGCTACCCCAGTACCCGCAGATGACCGAGCATCGCCCACAGAGCCCCAAGGCCCGGGAGGGCTGTGCATTTGCCGCAAGTGAGCCTTTTCTCGGAAGTCTGCGATTCTGGCTCGAAATGGACGTCACCAGAGAGCTTTTTGCCAAAGCTACCATATACATATATATGCATATATATTTCATCTATATGCATATATATGTATATGGTGGATTTTCGAAGGAAACCTGCGTGGACCCCTGGTCTAACACAGAAGACAGGCCGCTCCTAGCACCTCCACCTCCCGGCAGTGTGGACACCGGGCGTTCCAGAGCCACAATTCAGCATGATCTTTTTTCATCCCAGAGGCCCCGGGGCTCCTTCCTAAGGCCTCGGCTCCTTCCCGCTTTCCGCAGTGGAAATCAGACTTCAGGACGGAAGCAGACACCTCCCTCGCCCTCACCTTTCTGCCTGGGATGATCGTGATGGTCCCCGTGGACGCATTCAAAATGAAGAAATGAAAGGCTCAGAGAGCTGATCGCAAAGCTCCTAAGGCACGGAGGCCGAATTCAGACCCACAGCTGTCTGCAGTGTCTCCCAGCTGACCTCTTTCCAGCGGGTGACGGCCCCCATGGACGGAGGGGCCAAAGCATCCCTGGCTGCGCTGTCTGTGGGTGGCCGTGAACCCTGCAAGAGGATACAGAGACGAATGAGACGTAGTTTGTACCTCTAGGAGCTCAAAGTGTCAGTGAGTGCTCCTCCAACTTCGGTAGCCCAGTACAAGCAGATGACCGAGAATAAGCCCACAGAGCCCAAGGCCCGGGGCTCTGTGCATTAGCCCCGCAAGTGAGCCTTTCTGCCGGAAATCTGCGATTCTGGCTCAAAATGCACGTCTGTAGAGTGCTTTTTGCCAGAGCTCCCCTAGATATATCTATATCTATATCTTTATCTGTATCTATAGATATCTCTATATCTATCTATCCATCCATCTATCTATCTAACTATCTATCTATCTATCTATCTATCTATCTATCTATCTATCTATGTATCTATGGATTTCTCTCTCTCTTTCTATATATATTTATATATATATGGTGATTTTTATAACAAAAGGCTGTGTTTTCCTTAGACATTTGAGATCAGACAGGCCGCTCCTAGCACCTCCACCTCCCCGCAGTGTGGACACCGGGCGTTCCAGAGCCACAATTCAGCATGATCTCTTTTCATCCCAGAGGCCCCGGGGCTCCTTCCTAAGGCCTCGGCTCCCTCCCGCTTTCCGCAGTGGAAATCAGACTTCAGGACGGAAGCAGACACCTCCCTCTCCCTCACCTTTCTGCCTGGGATGGTCGTAATGGTCCCCGTGGACGCATTCAAAATGAAGAAATGAAAGGCTCAAAGAGCTGATCGCAAAAGCTCCTAAGGCACGGAGGCCGAATTCAGACCCACAGCTGTCTGCAGTGTCTCCCAACTGAACTCTTTCCAGCGGGTGACGGCCGCCATGGACGCAGGGGCCAAAGCATCCCTGGGTACGCTGTCTGTGGGCGGCCCTGACCCCTGCAAGAGGATGCAGAGACGAATGACACGTAGTTTGTACCTCTAGGAGCTCCAAGTGTCAGTGAGTGCTCCTCAAACTTCGCCACCCCAGTACCCGCAGATGACCGGGCATGGCCCACAGAGCCCCAAGGCCCCGGGAGGGCTGTGCATTTGCCGCAAGTGAGCCTTTTCTCGGAAGTCTGCGATTCTGGCTCAAAATGGACGTCACCAGAGCTTTTCGCCAAAGCTACCATATACATATATATGCATATATATGTTCATCTATATGCATATATATGTATATAATTGGATTTTCAGGCTCTACTGGACCCCTGCTCTACCACGGGGCAGGCAGCTCCTCCGCACCTCACCTCCCTTGGTGTGGACACCGGGCGTTCCACAGCCACAATTCAGCATGATCTCTTTTCATCCCAGAGGCCCCGGGGCTCCTTCCTAAGGCCTAGGCTCCTTCCCGCTTTCCGCAGTGGAAATCAGACTTCAGGACGGAAGCAGACACCTCCCTCGCCCTCACCTTTCTGCCTGGGATGGTCGTGATGGTCCCCGTGGACGCATTCAAAAATGAAGAAATGAAAGGCTCAGAGAGCTGATCGCAAAGCTCCTAAGGCACGGAGGCCGAATTCAGACCCACAGCTGTCTGCAGTGTCTCCCAGCTGACCTCTTTCCAGCGGGTGACGGCCCCCATGGACGGAGGGGCCAAAGCATCCTGGCTACGCTGTCTGTGGGTGGCCGTGAACCCTGCAAGAGGATACAGAGACGAATGAGACGTAGTTTGTACCTCTAGGAGCTCAAAGTGTCAGTGAGTGCTCCTCCAACTTCGCTACCCCAGTACCCGCAGATGACCGAGCATCGCCCACAGAGCCCCAAGGCCCCGGGAGGGCTGTGCATTGGCCGGAAGTGAGCCTTTTCTCGGAAATCTGCGATTCTGGCTCAAAATGCACGTCTGTAGAGTGCTTTTTGCCAGACCTCCCCTAGATATATCTATATCTATATCTTTATCTGTATCTGTAGATATCTCTATATCTATCTATCTATCCATCTATCTATCTATCTATCTATCTATCTATCTATCTATCTATCTATCTATGTATCTATGGATTTCTCTCTCTCTTTCTATATATATATTTATATATATATGGTGATTTTTATAACAAAAGGCTGTATTTTCCTTAGACATTTGAGATCAGACAGGCCGCTCCTAGCACCTCCACCTCCCCGCAGTGTGGACACCGGGCGTTCCAGAGCCACAATTCAGCATGATCTCTTTTCATCCCAGAGGCCCCGGGGCTCCTTCCTAAGGCCTCGGCTCCTTCCCGCTTTCGCAGTGGAAATCAGACTTCAGGACGGAAGCAGACACCTCCCTCGCCCTCACCTTTCTGCCTGGGATGGTCGTGATGGTCCCCGTGGACGCATTCAAAATGAAGAAATGAAAGGCTCAGAGAGCTGATCGCAAAGCTCCTAAGGCACGGAGGCCGAATTCAGACCCACAGCTGTCTGCAGTGTCTCCCAGCTGACCTCTTTCCAGCGGGTGACGGCCCCCATGGACGGAGAGGCCAAAGCATCCCTGGCTACGCTGTCTGTGGGTGGCCGTGAACCCTGCAAGAGGATACAGAGACGAATGAGACGTAGTTTGTACCTCTAGGAGCTCAAAGTGTCACTGAGTGCTCCTCCAACTTCGCTACCCCAGTACCCGCAGATGACCGAGCATCGCCCACAGAGCCCCCAAGGCCCCGGGAGGGCTGTGCATTTGCCGCAAGTGAGCCTTTTCTCGGAAGTCTGCGATTCTGGCTCGAAATGGACGTCACCAGAGAGCTTTTTGCCAAAGCTACCATATACATATATATGCATATATATGTTCATCTATATGCATATATATGTATATGGTGGATTTTCGAACGAAACCTGCCTGGACCCCTGCTCTACCACAGGAGACAGGCCGCTCCTCGCACCTCCACCTCCCCGCAGTGTGGACACCGGGCGTTCCAGAGCCACAATTCAACATGATCTCTTTTCATCCCAGAGGCCCCGGGGCTCCTTCCTAAGGCCTCAGCTCCTTCCCGCTTTCCGCAGTGGAAATCAGACTTCAGGACGGAAGCAGACACCTCCCTCTCCCTCACCTTTCTGCCTGGGATGGTCGTAATGGTCCCCCTGGACGCATTCAAAATGAAGAAATGAAAGGCTCAAAGAGCTGATCGCAAAGCTCCTAAGGCACGGAGGCCGAATTCCGACCCACAGCTGTCTGCAGTGTCTCCCAACTGAACTCATTCCAGCGGGTGACGGCCGCCATGGACGCAGGGGCCAAAGCATCCCTGGGTACGCTGTCTGTGGTGGCCCTGAACCCTGCAAGAGCATACAGAGACGAATGAGACGTAGTTTGTACCTCTAGGAGCTCAAAGTGTCAGTGAGTGCTCCTCCAACTTCGGTACCCCAGTACCCGCAGATGACCGAGCATCGCCCACAGAGCCCCAAGGCCCCGGGAGGGCTGTGCATTTGCCGCAAGTGAGCCTTTTCTCGAAGTCTGCGATTCTGGCTCAAAATGGACGTCACCAGAGAGCTTTTTGCCAAAGCTACCATATACATATATATGCATATATATGTTCATCTATATGCATATATATGTATATGGTGGATTTTCGAAGGAAACCTGCCTGGACCCCTGCTCTACCACAGGAGACAGACCGCTCCTCGCACCTCCACCTCCCCGCAGTGTGGACACCGGGCGTTCCAGAGCCACAATTCAGCATGATCTCTTTTCATCCCAGAGGCCCCGGGGCTCCTTCCTAAGGCCTCGGCTCCTTCCCGCTTTCCGCAGTGGAAATCAGACTTCAGGACGGAAGCAGACACCTCCCTCGCCCTCACCTTTCTGCCTGGGATGGTCGTGATGGTCCCGTGGACGCATTCAAAATGAAGAAATGAAAGGCTCAGAGAGCTGATCGCAAAGCTCCTAAGGCACGGAGGCCGAATTCAGACCCACAGCTGTCTGCAGTGTCTCCCAGCTGAACTCTTTCCAGCGGGTGACGGCCCCCATGGGCGGAGGGGCCAAAGCATCCCTGGCTACGCTGTCTGTGGGTGGCCGTGAACCCTGCAAGAGGATACAGAGACGAATGAGACGTAGTTTGTGCCTCTAGGAGCTCAAAGTGTCAGTGAGTGCTCCTCCAACTTCGCTACCCCAGTACCCGCAGATGACCGAGCATCGCCCACAGAGCCCCAAGGCCCCTGGAGGGCTGTGCATTGGCCGCAAGTGAGCCTTTTCTCGGAAATCTGCGATTCTGGCTCAAAATGCACGTCTGTAGAGTGCTTTTTGCCAGACCTCCCCTAGATATATCTATATCTATATCTTTATCTGTATCTATAGATATCTCTATGTCTATCTATCTATCCATCTATCTATCTAACTATCTATCTATCTATCTATCTATCTATCTATCTATCTATCTATGTATCTATGGATTTCTCTCTCTCTTTCTATATATATTTATATATATATGGTGATTTTTATAACAAAAGGCTGTGTTTTCCCTAGACATTTGAGATCCAACAGGCCGCTCTAGCACCTCCACCTCCCCGCAGTGTGGACACCCAGACGTTCAGAGCCTACAATTCAGCATGATCTTTTCATCCCAGAGGCCCCGGGGCTCCTTCCTAAGGCCTCGGCTCCTTCCCGCTTTCCGCAGTGGAGATCAGACTTCAGGACGGAAGCAGACACCTCCCTACCCTCACCTTTCTGCCTGGGATGGTCGTGATGGTCCCCGTGGACGCATTCAAAATGAAGAAATGAAAGGCTCAGAGAGCTGATCGCAAAGCTCCTAAGGCACGGAGGCCGAATTCAGACCCACAACTGTCTGCAGTGTCTCCCAGCTGACCTCTTTCCAGCGGGTGACGGCCCCCATGGACGGAGGGGCAAAGCATCCCTGGCTACGCTGTCTGTGGGTGGCCGTGAACCCTGCAAGAGGATACAGAGACGAATGAGACGTAGTTTGTACCTCTAGGAGCTCAAAGTGTCATTGAGTGCTCCTCCAACTTCGCTACCCCAGTACCCGCAGATGACCGAGCATCGCCCACAGAGCCCCAAGGCCCTGGGAGGGCTGTGCATTTGCCGCAAGTGAGCCTTTTCTCCGGAAATCTGCGTTCTGGCTCCAAAAATGCACGTCTGTAGAGTGCTTTTACAGACCTCCCTAGATATATCTATATCTATATCTTATCTGTATCTATAGATATCTCTATATCTATCTATCTATCCATCTATCTATCTATCTATCTATCTATCTATCTATCTATGTATCTATGGATTTCTCTCTCTTTCTATATATATATTTATATATATATGGTGATTTTTATAACAAAAGGCTGTGTTTTCCTTAGACATTGAGATCAGACAGGCCGCTCCTAGCACGTCCACCTCCCCGCAGTGTGGACACCGGGCGTTCCAGAGCCACAATTCAGCATGATCTCTTTTCATCCCAGAGGCCCCGGGGCTCCTTCCGAAGGCCTCGGCTCCTTCCCACTTTCCGCAGTGGAAATCAGACTTCAGACGGAAGCAGACACCTCCCTCGCCCTCACCTTTCTGCCTGGGATGGTCGTGATGGTCCCCGTGGACGCATTCAAAATGAAGAAATGAAAGGCTCAGAGAGCTGATCGCAAAGCTCCTAAGGCACGGGAGGCCGAATTCAGACCCACAGCTGTCTGCAGTGTCTCCCAGCTGACCTCTTTCCAGCGGGTGACGGCCCCCATGGACGGAGGGGCCAAAGCATCCCTGGCTACGCTGTCTGTGGGTGGCGTGAACCCTGCAAGAGGATACAGAGACAGGGAATGGGGAACGTGGTTGTACCTCTAGGAGCTCAAAGTGTCAGTGAGTGCTCCTCCAACTTCGCTACCCCAGTACCCGCAGATGACCGAGCATCGCCCACAGAGCCCCAAGGCCCCGGGAGGGCTGTGCATTGCCGCAAGTGAGCCTTTTCTCGGAAGTCTGCGATTCTGGCTCAAAATGGACGTCACCAGAGAGCTTTTTGCCAAAGCTACCATATACATATATATGCATATATATGTTCATCTATATGCATATATATGTGTATGGTGGATTTTCGAAGGAAACCTGCGTGGACCCCTGCTCTACCACAGAAGACAGGCCGCTCCTCGCACCTCCACCTCCCCGCAGTGTGGACACCGGGCGTTCCAGGCCACAATTCAGCATGATCTCTTTTCATCCCAGAGGCCCCGGGGCTCCTTCCTAAGGCCTCGGCTCCTTCCCGCTTTCCGCAGTGGAAATCAGACTTCAGGACGGAAGCAGACCTCCCTCGCCCTCACCTTTCTGCCTGGGATGGTCGTGATGGTCCCCGTGGACGCATTCAAAATGAAGAAATGAAAGGCTCAGAGAGCTGATCGCAAAGCTCCTAAGGCACGGAGGCCGAATTCAGACCCACAGCTGTCTGCAGTGTCTCCCAGCTGACCTCTTTCCAGCCGGTGACGGCCCCCATGAATGAGGAGGGCCAAGCATCCTGGCTACGCTGTCTGTGGGTGGCCCTGAACCCTGCAAGAGGATACAGAGACGAATGAGACGTAGTTTGCCTCTAGGAGCTCAAAGTGTCAGTGTGTGCTCCTCCAACTTCGGTAGCCCAGTACAAGCAGATGACCGAGAATCGCCCACAGAGCCCAAGGCCCCGGGAGCTCTGTGCATTGGCCGCAAGTGAGCCTTTTCTCGGAAATCTGCGATTCTGGCTCAAAAAGCACGTCTGTAGAGTGCTTTTTGCCAGACCTCCCCTAGATATATCTATATCTATATCTTTATCTGTATCTATAGATATCTCTATATCTATCTATCTATCCATCTATCTATATAACTATCTATCTATCTATCTATCTACCTATCTATCTATGTATCTATGGATTTCTCTCTCTCTTTCTATATATATATTTATATATATATGGTGATTTTATAACAAAAGGCTCTGTTTTCCTTAGACTTTTGAGATCAGACAGGCCGCTCCTAGCACCTCCACCTCCCCGCAGTGTGGACACCGGGCGTTCCAGAGCCACAATTCAGCATGATCTCTTTTCATCCCAGAGGCCCCGGGGCTCCTTCCTAAGGCCTCGGCTCCTTCCCGCTTTCCGCAGTGGAAATCAGACTTCAGGACGGAAGCAGACACCTCCCTCGCCTCACCTTTCTGCCTGGGATGGTCGTGATGGTCCCCGTGGACGCATTCAAAATGAAGAAATGAAAGGCTCAGAGAGCTGATCGCAAAGCTCCTAAGGCACGGAGGCCGAATTCAGACCCACAGCTGTCTGCGGTGTCTCCCAGCTGACCTCTTTCCAGCGGGTGACGGCCCCCATGGACGGAGGGGCCAAAGCATCCCTGGCTAAGCTGTCTGTGGGTGGCCGTGAACCCTGCAAGAGGATACAGAGACGAATGAGACGTAGTTTGTACCTCTAGGAGCTCAAAGTGTCAGTGAGTGCTCCTCCAACTTCGCTACCCCAGTACCCGCAGATGACCGAGCATCGCCCACAGAGCCCTAAGGCCCCGGGAGGGCTGTGCATTTGCCGCAAGTGAGCCTTTTCTCGGAAGTCTGCGATTCTGGCTCGAAATGGACGTCACCAGAGAGCTTTTTGCCAAAGCTACCATATACATATATATGCATATATATGTCCATCTATATGCATATATATGTATATGGTGGATTTTCGAAGGAAACCTGCCTGGACCCCTGCTCTACCACAGGAGACAGGCGGCTCCTCGCACCTCCACCTCCCCGCAGTGTGGACACCGGGCGTTCCAGAGCCACAATTCAGCATGATCTCTTTTCATCCCAGAGGCCCCGGGGCTCCTTCCTAAGGCCTCGGCTCCTTCCCGCTTTCCGCAGTGGAAATCAGACTTCAGGACGGAAGCAGACACCTCCCTAGCCCTCACCTTTCTGCCTGGGATGGTCGTGATGGTCCCCGTGGACGCATTCAAAATGAAGAAATGAAAGGCTCAGAGAGCTGATCGCAAAGCTCCTAAGGCCCGGAGGCCGAATTCAGACCCACAGCTGTCTGCAGTGTCTCCCAGCTGACCTCTTTCCAGCGGGTGACGGCCCCCATGGCCGGAGGGGCCAAAGCATCCTGGCTACGCTGTCTGTGGGTGGCCCCTGGTTTCCCTGCAGAGGATACAGAGACGAATGAGACGTAGTTTGTGGCACTCTAGGAGCTCAAAGTGTCAGTGAGTGCTCCTCCAACCCGGTAGCCCAGTACAAGCAGATGACCGAGAATGGCCCACAGAGCCCAAGGCCCCGGGGCTCTGTGCATTGGCCACAAGTGAGCCTTTTTTCTGGGAAATCTGCGATTCTGCTTTCAAAATGCATCTGTAGAGTGCTTTTTGCCAGACCTCCCTAGATATATCTATATCTATATCTTTATCTGTATCTATGGAAATGTCTCTATATCTATCTATCTATCCATCTATCTATCTAACTATCTATCTATCTATCTATCTATCTATGTATCTATGGATTTCTCTCTCTCTTTCTATATATATTTATATATATATGGTGATTTTTATAACAAAAGGCTGTGTTTCCTTAGACATTTGAGAGCAGACAGGCCGCTCCTAGCACCTCCACCTCCCCGCAGTGTGGACACCGGGCGTCCCAGAGCCACAATTCAGCATGATCTCTTTTCATCCCAGAGGCCCCGGGGCTCCTTCCCAAGGCCTCGGGTCCTTCCCGCTTTCCGCAGTGGAAATCAGACTTCAGGACGGAAGCAGACACCTCCCTCGCCCTCACCTTTCTGCCTGGGATGGTCGTGATGGTCCCCGTGGACGCATTCAAAATGAAGAAATGAAAGGCTCAGAGAGCTGATCGCAAAGCTCCTAAGGCACGGAGGCCGAATTCAGACCCACAGCTGTCTGCAGTGTCTCCCAGCTGACCTCTTTCCAGCGGGTGACGGCCCCCATGGACGGAGGGGCCAAAGCATCCCTGGCTACGCTGTCTGTGGGTGGCCGTGAACCCTGCAAGAGGATACAGAGACGAATGAGACGTAGTTTGTACCTCTAGGAGCTCAAAGTGTCAGTGAGTGCTCCTCCAACTTCGCTACCCCAGTACCCGCAGATGACCGAGCATCGCCCACAGAGCCCCAAGGCCCCGGGAGGGCTGTGCATTTGCCGCAAGTGAGCCTTTTCTCGGAAGTCTGCGATTCTGGCTCGAAATGGACGTCACCAGAGAGCTTTTTGCCAAAGCTACCATATACATATATATGCATATATATATGTTCATCTATATGCATATATATGTATATGGTGGATTTTCGAAGGAAACCTGCGTGGACCCCTGGTCTACCACAGAAGACAGGCCGCTCCTAGCACCTCCACCTCCCCGCAGTGGGGACACCGGGCATTCCAGAGCCACAATTCAGCATGATCTCTTTTCATCCCAGAGGCCCTGGGGCTCCTTCCTAAGGCCTCGGCTCCTTCCCGCTTTCCGCAGTGGAAATCAGACTTCAGACGGAAGCAGACACCTCCCTCTCCCTCACCTTTCTGCCTGGGATGGTCGTAATGGTCCCCGTGGACGCATTCAAAATGAAGAAATGAAAGGCTCAAAGAGCTGATTGCAAAGCTCCTAAGGCACGGAGGCCGAATTCAGACCCACAGCTGTCTGCAGTGGCTCCCAGCTGACCTCTTTCCAGCGGGTGACGGCCCCCATGGACGGAGGGGACAAAGCATCCCTGGCTACGCTGTCTGTGGGTGGCTGTGAACCCTGCAAGAGGATACAGAGACGAATGAGACGTAGTTTGTACCTCTAGGAGCTCAAAGTGTCAGTGAGTGCTCCTCCAACTTCGCTACCCCAGTACCCGCAGATGACCGAGCATCGCCCACAGAGCCCCAAGGCCCCGGGAGGGCTGTGCATTTGCCGCAGTGAGCCTTTTCTCGGAAGTCTGCGATTCTGGCTCGAAATGGACGTCACCAGAGAGCTTTTTGCCAAAGCTACCATATACATATATATGCATATATATGTTCATCTATATGCATATATATGTATATGGTGGATTTTTGAAGGAAACCTGCCTGGACCCCTGCTCTACCACAGAAGACAGGCCCCTCCTCGCACCTCCACCTCCCTGCAGTGTGGACACCGGGCGTTCCAGAGCCACAATTCAGCATGATCTCTTTTCATCCCAGAGGCCCCGGGGCTCCTTCCTAAGGCCTGGCTCCTTCCCGCTTTCCGCAGTGGAAATCAGACTTCAGGACGGAAGCAGACACCTCCCTCGCCCTCACCTTTCTGCCTGGGATGGTCGTGATGGTCCCCGTGGACGCATTCAAAATGAAGAAATGAAAGGCTCAGAGAGCTGATCGCAAAGCTCCTAAGGCACGGAGGTCGAATTCAGACCCACAGCTGTCTGCAGTGTCTCCCAGCTGACCTCTTTCCAGCGGGTGACGGCCCCCATGGACTGAGGGGCCAAAGCATCCCTGGCTACGCTGTCTGTGGGTGGCCGTGAACCCTGCAAGAGGATACAGAGACGAATGAGATGTACTTTGTACCTCTAGGAGCTCAAAGTGTCAGTGAGTGCTCCTCCAACTTCGCTACCCCAGTACCCGCAGATGACCGAGCATCGCCCACAGAGCCCCATGGCCCCGGGAGGGCTGTGCATTTGCCGCAAGTGAGCCTTTTCTCGGAAGTCTGCGATTCTGGCTCAAAATGGACGTCACCAGAGAGCTTTTCGCCAAAGCTGCCATATACATGTATATGCATATATATATTCATCTATATGCATATACATGTATATGGTGGATTTTCGAAGGAAACCTGCGTGGACCCCTGGTCTACCACAGAAGACAGGCCGCTGCTAGCACCTCCACCTCCCCGCAGTGTGGACACCGGGCGTTCCAGAGCCACAACAGCATGATCTCTTTTCATCCCAGAGGCCCCGGGGCTCCTTCCTAAGGCCTCGGCTCCTTCCCGCTTTCCGCAGTGGAAATCAGACTTCAGGACGGAAGCAGACACCTCCCCGCCCTCACCTTTCTGCCTGGGATGGTCGTGATGGTCCCCGTGGACGCATTCAAAATGAAGAAATGAAAGGCTCAGAGAGCTGATCGCAAAGCTCCTAAGGCACGGAGGCCGAATTCAGACCCACAGCTGTCTGCAGTGTCTCCCAGCTGACCTCTTTCCAGTGGGTGACGGCCCCCATGGACGGAGGGGCCAAAGCATCCCTGGCTACGCTGTTTGTGGGTGGCCGTGAACCCTGCAAGAGGATACAGAGACGAATGAGACGTAGTTTGCACCTCTAGGAGCTCAAAGTGTCAGTGAGTGCTCCTCCAACTTCGCTACCCCAGTACCCGCAGATGACCGAGCATCGCCCACAGAGCCCCAAGGCCCCGGGAGGGCTGTGCATTTGCCGCAAGTGAGCCTTTCTCGGAAGTCTGCGATTCTGGCTCAAAATGGACGTCACCAGAGAGCTTTTTGCCAAAGCTACCATATACATATATATGCATATATATGTTCATCTATATGCATATATATGTATATGGTGGATTTTCAAGGAAACCTGCCTGGACCCCTGCTCTACCACAGAAGACAGGCCGCTCCTCGCACCTCCACCTCCCCGCAGTGTGGACACCGGGCGTTCCAGAGCCACAATTCAGCATGATCTCTCTTCATCCCAGAGGCCCCGGGGCTCCTTCCTAAGGCCTCGGCTCCTTCCCGCTTTCCGCAGTGGAAATCAGACTTCAGGACGGAAGCACACACCTCCCTCGCCCTCACCTTTCTGCCTGGGATGGTCGTCATGGTCCCCGTGGACGATTCAAAATGAAGAATGAGGCCTGAGAGCGATCGCGAAGTCTTAAGGCACGGAGGAATTCAGACCCACAGCTGTCTGGTAGTGTTCTCCCAGCTGACCTCTTTCCAGCGGGTGATGGCCCCCATGGACGGAGGGGCCAAAGCATCCCTGGCTACACTGTCTGTGGGTGGCCGTGAACCCTGCAAGAGGATACAGAGACGAATGAGACGTAGTTTGTACCTCTAGGAGCTCAAAGTGTCAGTGAGTGCTCCTCCAACTTCACTACCCCAGTACCCGCAGATGACCGAGCATCGCCCACAGAGCCCCAAGGCCCCTGGAGGGCTGTGCATTTGCCGCAAGTGAGCCTTTTCTCGGAAGTCTGCGATTCTGGCTCGAAATGGACGTCACCAGAGAGCTTTTTGCCAAAGCTACCATATACATATATATGCATATATATGTTCATCTATATGCATATATATGTATATGGTGGATTTTCGAAGGAAACCTGCCTGGACCCTGCTCTACCACAGAAGACAGGCCGCTCCTCGCACCTCCACCTCCCCGCAGTGTGGACACCGGGCGTTCCAGAGCCACAATTCAGCATGATCTCTTTTCATCCCAGAGGCCCCGGGGCTCCTTCCTAAGGCCTCGGCTCCTTCCGCTTTCCGCAGTGGAAATCAGACTTCAGGACGGAAGCAGACACCTCCCTCGCCCTCACCTTTCTGCCTGGGATGGTCGTGATGGTCCCCGTGGACGCATTCAAAAATGAAGAAATGAAAGGCTCAGAGAGCTGATCGCAAAGCTCCTAAGGCACGGAGGCCGAATTCAGACCCACAGCTGTCTGCAGTGTCTCCCAGCTGACCTCTTTCCAGCGGGTGACGGCCCCCATGGACGGAGGGGCCAAAGCATCCCTGGCTACTCTGTCTGAGGGTGGCCGTGAACCCTGCAAGAGGATACAGAGACGAATGAGACGTAGTTTGTACCTCTAGGAGCTCAAAGTGTCAGTGAGTGCTCCTCCAACTTCGCTACCCCAGTACCCTCAGATGACCGAGCATCGCCCACAGAGCCCCAAGGCCCCGGAGGGCTGTGCATTTGCCGCAAGTGAGCCTTTTCTCGGAAGTCTGCGATTCTGGCTCGAAATGGACGTCACCAGAGAGCTTTTTGCCAAAGCTACCATATACATATATATGCATATATATGTCCATCTATATGCATATATATGTATAAGGTGGATTTTCGAAGGAAACCTGCCTGGACCCCTGCTCTACCACAGAAGACAGGCCGCTCCTCGCACCTCCACCTCCCCGCAGTGTGGACACCGGGCGTTCCAGAGCCACACCAGCATGATCTCTTTTCATCCCAGAGGCCCCGGGGCTCCTTCCTAAGGCCTCGGCTCCTTCCCGCTTTCCGCAGTGGAAATCAGACTTCAGGACGGAAGCAGACACCTCCCTCGCCCCCACCTTTCTGCCTGGGATGGTCGTGATGGGCCCCGTGGACGCATTCAAAATGAAGAAATGAAAGGCTCAGAGAGCTGATCGCAAAGCTCCTAAGGCACGGAGGCCGAATTCAGACCCACAGCTGTCTGCAGTGTCTCAGCTGACCTCTTTCCAGCGGGTGACGGCCCCCATGGACGGAGGGGCCAAAGCATCCCTGGCTACGCTGTCTGTGGGTGGCCGTGAACCCTGCAAGAGGATACAGAGACGAATGAGACGTGGTTTGTACCTCTAGGAGCTCAAAGTGTCAGTGAGTGCTCCTCCAACTTCGCTACCCCAGTACCCGCAGATGACCGAGCAGCGCCCACAGAGCCCCAAGGCCCCGGGAGGGCTGTGCATTTGCGCAAGTGAGCCTTTTCTCGGAAGTCTGCGATTCTGGCTCGAAATGGACGTCACCAGAGAGCTTTTTGCCAAAGCTACCATATACATATATATTCATATATCTGTTCATCTATATGCATATATATGTATATGGTGGATTTTCGAAGGAAACCTGCCTGGACCCCTGCTCTACCACAGAAGACAGGCCGCTCCTCGCACCTCCACCTCCCAGCAGTGTGGACACCGGGCGTTCCAGAGCCACAACAGCATGATCTCTTTTCATCCCAGAGGCCCCGGGGCTGCTTCCTAAGGCCTCGGCTCCTTCCCGCTTTCCGCAGTGGAAATCAGACTTCAGGACGGAAGCAGACACCTCCCTCGCCCTCACCTTTCTGCCTGGGATGGTCGTGATGGTCCTCGTGGACGCATTCAAAATGAAGAAATGAAAGGCTCAGAGAGCTGATCGCAAGCTCCTAAGGCACGGAGGCCGAATTCAGACCCACAGCTGTCTGCAGTGTCTCCCAGCTGACCTCTTTCCAGCGGGTGACGGCCCCCATGGACGGAGGGGCCAAAGCATCCCTGGCTACGCTGTCTGTGGGTGGCCGTGAACCCGGCAAGAGGATACAGAGACGAATGAGACGTACTTTGTACCTCTAGGAGCTCAAAG
>NW_024347360.1:0-13135 GCF_902729225.1 Pteropus medius
GTCCACGCAGGTTTCCTTCGAAAATCCACCATATACATATATATGCATATAGATGAACATATATATGCATATATATGTATATGGTAGCTTTGGCAAAAAGCTCTCTGGTGACGTCTATTTCGAGCCAGAATCGCAGACTTCCTAGAAAAGGCTGACTTGCGGCAAATGCACAGCCCTCCCGCCCTTGGGCCTCTGCATGGCGCCGTCATCGCCTGATCCACAGCCAGGATGCTTGGCCCTCACCATTGAAAGAGCAAGGTCAGACACCGTGTGAAGGTGTCTTGAACTCCGCCTCCACAGCCTTGTATTTGGTGATCAGCCTCCCGAGCCTTTCAGCTTTCCTTCAAGCATTTTGAATAAGGCCCATGGGAATGACCATCCCAGAAAGGTGAGAGCTTGGTGGAGTGTGTCCGCTCAACCCAGTCTTGATTTCCACCGGCAAGGAAAGAGCTGGTGCCTTAGAATATTCTCAGTTCTGGGATGAAAAGAGAGACCGCGCCGAATTGTGGCCTGGAACGCCGGAAAGTCTGTTGCAATTGCGGGAGAGGTGTGCGCAGGAGCGCCCGTCTTCTGTAGAGCATAAGGTCCAGGCAGAAGCTCTCGGTAACCGTATATGTATGCATATAGATGCATATATGCATACATATGTATATGGTAGCTTTGGCGAAAAGCTCTCTGGTGACGTCCATTTTGAGCGAGAATCGCAGACTTCCGAGAAAAGGCTCACTTGCGGCAAATGCACAGCCCTCCCGGGGCCTTGGGGCTCTGTGGGCGATGCTCGGTCATCTGCGGGTACTGGGGTAGCGAAGTTGGAGGAGCACTCACTGACACTTTGAGCTCCCAGAAAAAACAAACCATCGCCTTCGTGGCTGCAGGGGTTCAGTCACATGCATCTAGATGCTTGGCCCCTTCCATGTCACCCGCTAAGAAACCAGCTGGGAGAGCCACAGACAGCTGTCCGGGTCACTGTGCCTAGAGCTTTAGCGCATCAATTTGGTTTCATTTCCTTCCATTTGGAATGTCCACGGGGACCACACCACCATCCTGGCAGGAAAGGTGAAAAGGAGGGAGGTGCCCGCCTACCCTGAAGCCCGATCACCGCGAAAGCCAAATGCAGAGCCGAGGCCTTGTGGAAGGAGCCCCTGCTGCTGGGCCCTGGATATGCCGACCCCTGTCTCACGTACCTCCTGGGACCCCAGTCCACAATCCGGAAGGATGTAAAGCTGGAATCCGCCTGCCTCCTAAAGACCCAGAGAGGGCAACACAGCCTTTCTTTCTGAACAAACATCCACTATATTTCCAAAAGGGCATTCTGGCTATTATGCATACATATTCATATGCACATATATATATAGCCGATTAATCACTCAACTTCATCCATTTTGGTTGTAGGCAGAGCTTTTGAAGAAGCTCAATTTATGTAAATTCACATGCTGGCTGTCCCTGATTTGTAAGGGGGCCAGCTTTATTAGTCCCCAAGTGGTAGTGGGTTCATTGCTTAACAAGCCTGCAGGGTCCCATTGTTGAGCTCCCCTGGGATAGAAAAATAGGTCTAATTCTCTTTGTAACCTTTAGGGCCACCCACAGGCAGTGCTCATATTTTGGGCCACCGCCTCTTCCATCGTGCCTCCATCACAATGGAGGAAGCCAAAGGCAGAATCCTTCTTTCTCAGAAATAGTCAGCCAAGGAAACTCACACCCTGCCATGTATGACTGTCACCATTAGCTGCATCATGCAAATAGATTCTGTTTCGGTAAATTTGAATAAGTGGAGGAAACCAGCGATCTATAAGCCCAAAGGGTGGAGTGAGAGGGAGGCCCATTCCCAGTCCAGAGGTCTGATATCAAATTGAAAAAGTAGGAAGGAAGAGAGGCCCCAGGACGGAGCCCCGGTGTCTCTTGGATGAGCTGGGACACGTTCTCATTGCGGCTCTGGGACCCCCTGTGTCCACAATGCGGGAAGGCAGAAGTGCTTGGAACGGCCTGCCTTTCCTAAAGACCTGAGGGCCACACAGGCTTTTTTCCTAAAAATCCAATATATCTATCTATCTATCTATCTATCTATCTATCTATCTATCTATATATATATATATTGATATATATATAGATATATATTCATATATATTTGGATATATATTCATATATATGTATATACATATATATATGGTAGCTCTGGGATTAAGCACTCAGTTCACATCCATTTTGAGCCCAAAGTGCAGACTTTTGAGAAATTGCTCACTTGTGGCAAATACCCAGGCTTATCAGGCCGTGGGCTTTGTGGGCAATGTTCAGTCCTCTGCGGGTAGTTGGGTACAGACGTTTGACAAGCACTCTGGGTTCCGTGGAGCTCCTTGGGGTGGCTCCATGTCCTGAGCGTCTTTCGTCAGCTCTGGAGGAGGTTGGACAGCGCAAAGCATCAGAAACCGCTGTCCCCACCATCCTGACTTTTTTCTTGGGGTCAGGTGCAGAGGATTTCAAGACCATTGTTGGGAAAGCGAGCGGGGGTGTGGGGCGGCAGCAGAAGACGCTGCTTAAGAGCACCTGCTCTGGTCTTCATTTGCCCCGTGTTCAAACCCGGCTCCTCCCCCCACCACGTGTGCCCAATTGCCTCATTCTCACAGGCGGTTGCAGGAGGAGCCGGGTTTGAACACGCAGCAGTTTCTACCCTGCCTCTTACTACCTCAGCTTCTCAGTTACCTGTGGATGGTCCTAACGATATTCACCTCCGAGGGTTTCAGTGTATATACAAAGTCATTTCATGTAAGTGTCAGCCCTTATTTTTTCCGAGGTCCTTAGGTTCAAAAGTTGCAGTGGGATTTAGGGGGCAGGGACAGAGGGAGGGGCCTGAGCCCTTTCATGCGTCCCGCAGCCGCAGCAGTTCACCCCCGTGGAACGCGACGGCCCTGAGAGATGCCTGGCCAAAGCTGGGGGCTGGGGACCGCTCAAAGTTGATCCCGGGACTCCACATCTCTCCCTCGCCTGCCCTGTAGTCCGCCGGGGTGGTCCGAGGGCAGCAAATAGGCCCCGGAGCTGCGCGCAGCTTCAGGCCCCTCACGGCCCTCCACGCCCATGCCCGGTGTCACAGAACACAGCGCGGGCCACCAGGCGCTGACGTGGCCGAAACAGACACAGCCGTCTGCAGGCCTTTGCAGGAATCCATGAGCCGACTGGACACGCGGTCGTGACCTTGGAGAGGGAGCATTGACCCTCTGTGCCCTCCCCGCCTTCAGATGTGGCTGGGGTGAGGTTGATGCTCCTGGGATCTCAGGCCTGTGAGGCCCCAGCGCCTCCTGCTCCCCCAGGCATCGCATGCTGGGAGGGGCTGTGAGTTTTGTAAAGAAACATATTTGCCCTTGGGGTCCCTCAGCTTCTGACTGCAGAGCAGGGGCGGAGCGGGGAGATGTGAGAACTGAGAAGGAGGGGCTGGCGTTGGCACCCGTGTGCATTTCTGGGCATGTCTGTGATTGGGGGACAGGTTGGGGTTCAGGCTTAAGGAAAACTCCAATACTCTAAAGCAGCGTGACTGGGGAACTGTGGGGTGGTAGCGAACAGCCTGTGGGGTCGGCGTAGAGATTCTGCACAGGAAGTCTCTGGCGGTATGGTGGACAGGGGTTTCTCAGAGCATGGTCCGCTGCCTGGGGGGACCCTGAGGCTGCTGGGGGGACCCTGAGGCTGCTGTCGGTGACATCAGGGCTGGCCGGGTGCCGACTCCTGTATAGCGACCTGAGACCTCTGGGTTCTGAGATGGGGGGTCTGGGGTCTTGGTTCAAAGCCGGGGTCTCTGGGTACTGAGCAGCAGCTAGGCCAGAATACGGGGAGGCGGGGGCACAGCCGGGGTCTCAGGCCTCTTGGATGAGAAGGGACCAGGTTGCATTGTGGCTCTGGAAGCCCCTGTGTCCACACTCTGATTCTGTCACTTATTAGGCGTGTGATCTCCTCTCTGAGACTCAGTTGACTTATTTTTGAATGAATGAGCATCCACGGACCCCCACGACCATCCCAGGAAGAAATGTGACCGCGGATAGGTGACTGCTCTAGTCCAAAAGTTTCTATTCAAAGTGAGAAAGCTGGAAGGAACAGAGTCCTAGGAAAGGAGTCCCGGGGCTTCTCGGATGAGCTGCAACACTGTCTCATTGTGGCTCTGGTACACCCTGTGTCCACCCTCCGGGAAGGCAGATGTGCTTCGAATGGCCTGCCTTCCCTAAAGACCTGAGGGCAACCAACATTTTTTCCTAAAAATCCACGATATATATATGTGAATATATATTCATATATATGCATATATATATATATATATATACATATATATATATATGGTAGCTCTGGCATTAAGTACTCAGTTCATGTCCATTTAGAGCCCAAAGTGCAGACTTTTGAGAAATTGCTCACTTGCGACAAATACACAGGCTTGTCAGGCCCTGGGGCTTTGTGGGCCATGTTCAGTACTCTGCGGGTAGTGGGTACATACATTTGACGAGCTCTCAGGGTCCCATTGAGCTCCCTGGGATAGAAAATGGGTCTAATTCCTCTCTGTATCCTTCTGCCGACTTCAGGACCACCCACAGGCAGTGTGCCCAGCGATTCTTTGGGCCGCCCTTCCATCGTCCTATGTGCCCATCCATCCTTGTCGAGGAGGAACCCAAAATGACATCCTTCTCCAGTAGAAAGAGGTCAGTTTGGCAAACTTCAGACACCTGTTGGGCTGTATGTGACTCTGTGACTTATTAGCTGTGTGATCACGTGTATGAGACTCAGTTTTCTGAATTTTGAATGAGTGTACAGAAACCATGACGAGCAACTCAGGCACAAAGGTGAAGGGGAGGGAAGTCTCTGATCCAGTCCAGAGGTCTGATGTCTAATCGAAAAAGCAGGAAGGAAGAGAGGCCCCAGGACGGAGCCCCGGTGCCTCTTGGATGAGCTGGGACACTGTCTCATTGTGGCTCTGGGACACCCTGTGTCCACAATCCAGGAAGGCGGATGTGCTTGGAAAGGCCTGCCTTCCCTAAAGACCTGAGGGCAACACAGCCTTTTTTCCTAAAAGTCCACCATATATATGTGCATACATATTCATATATATGCATATATATATATGGTAGTTCTGGCATTAAGCACTCAGTTCACGTCCATGTTGATCCCAAAGTACAGACTTTTGAGAAATTGCTCACTTGCGGCAAATACTCAGGTTAGTCAGTCCCTGGCGCTTTACGGGCAATGTTCAGTCTTCTGCGGGTAGTGGGTACATACTTTTGACAAGCTCTCAGGGTCCCATTTAGCTCCTTGGGACAGAAAATGGGTCTAATTCCTTTCTGTATTTTTCTGCAGACTTCATGGCCACCCACAGGCTGTGTGCCACCCTTCCATCGTCCCATGTGCCCCTCCATCCTGAATTTTCAATGATTGTCCAGGAACTGGGTGTGCAGCCCATGCAGAAACGTGAAGGACAGGGAGGTGTCTGCTCCAGTCCTGAGCTCTGATATCAAATTGAAAAAGCAGGAAGGAAGAGAAGCCCCAGGACTGAGCCCCGGTGCCTCTTGGATGAGCTGGGACACTGTCTCATTGTGGCTCTGGGAAACCCTGTGTCCCCAATCCGGGAAGCCAGATGTGCTTGGAACAAGTTGTCTTCCCTAAAGACCTGAGGGCAATACAGCCTTTTTTCCTAAAAATCCACCATATATATATGTGCATATATATTCATATATATGCATATATATACATGGTAGCTCTGGCATTAAGCACTCAGTTCACGTCCATTTTGAGCCCAAAGTGCAGACTTTTGATAAATTGCTCAATTTCGGCAAATACACAGGCGTGTGAGGCCCTGGGGCTTTGTGGGCAATGTTCGGTCCTCTGCCGGTAGTGGGTCAATACGTTTGACGAGCTCTCAGGGTCCCATTGAGCTCCTTGGGACAGAAAATGGGTCTAATTCCTCTCTGTATCCTTCTGCAGACTTCAGGGCCACCAACAGGAAGTGTGCCCAGCGATGCTTTGGGCCGCCCTTCCATCGTCCCATGTGCCCCTCCATCCTTGTGGAGGAGGAAGCCAAAATGGCATCCTTCGCCCGGTAGAAAGAGGTCAGTTTGGCAAACTTCAGACACCTGTTGGGCTGTATGTGACTCTGACTTATTAGCTGTGTGATCACGTGTATGAGACTCAGTTTTCTGAATTTTGAATTCGTGTACATGAACCATGACGAGCAACTCAGGCACAAAGGTGAAGGAGAGAGAAGTCTCTGATTCAGTCCAGAGGTCTGATATCAAATGGAAAAAGTAGGAAGGAAGAGAGGCCGCAGGACGGAGCCCCGGGGCCTCTTGGATGAGATGGGACACTGTCTCATTGTGGCTCTGAGACCCCCTGTGTCCACGAGATGGGAAGGCGGATGTGCTTGGAAAAGCCTGCCTTCCCTAAAACCTCAAGGCAACACAGCCTTTTTTCCTAAAAATCCACCCGATATATATATATATATGCATATATATTGATATATATTCATATTCATATATATGCACATATATATATATGGTAGCTCTGGCATTAAGCACTCATCTCACGTCCATTTAGAGCCAAAAGTGCAGACTTTTGAGAAATTCCTCTCTTGCGGCTAATACACAGGCTTCGTAGGCCCTGTGGCTTTGTGGGCAATGTTCACTCTTCTGCGGGTAGTGGGTACATACGTTTGAGAAGCTCTCAGGGTCCCATTGAGCTCCTTGGGACAGAAAATGGGTCTAATTCCTCTCTGTATTTTTCTACAGACTTCATGGCCACCCACAGCTCTGTGCCCAGCGATGGTTTGGGCCGCCCTTCCATCGTCCCATGTGCCCCTCCATCCTTGTCGAGGAGGAAGCAAAAATGGCATTCTTCGCCTGGGAGAGAGAGGTCAGTTTGGCAAACTTCAGACACCTGTTGGGCTGTATGTGACTCTGTCAGTTATTAGCTGTGTGATCTCATGTATGAGACTCACTTTTCTGAAATTTGAATGAGTGTACAGAAACCATGACGAGCAGCCCAGGCAGAAAGGTGAAGGACAGGGACGTGTCTGCTCCATTCCAGAGCTCTGATATCAAATTGAAAAAGCAGGAAGGATGAGAGGCCCCAGGACTGAGCCCCGGTGCCTATCTGATGAGCTGGGACACTGTCTCATTGTGGCTCTGGGAAACCCTGTGTCCCCAATCCGGGAAGACGGATGTGCTTGGAACAGGTTGCCTTCCCTAAAGACCTGAGGGCAACACAGCCTGTTTTCCTAAAATCCACCATATATATATGTGCATATATATACATATATATGCATATATATACATGGTAGCTCTGGCATTAAGCACTCAGTTCACGTCCATTTTGAGCCAAAAGTGGGGACTTTTGAGAAATTGCTCACTTTCGGCAAATACACAGGCTTGTCAGGCCCTGGGGCTTTGTGGGCAATGTTCAGTCCTCTGCGGGTAGTGGGTCAATACATTTGATAAGCTCTCAGGGAACCATTGAGCTCCTTGGGACAGAAAATGTGTCTAATTCCTCTCTGTATCCTTCTGTAGACTTCAGGGCCACCCACAGTCAGTGTGCCCAGCGATGCTATGTCCGCCCTTCCATCGTCCCATGTGCCCCTCCATCCTTGTCGAGATGGAAGCCAAAATGGCATCCTTCGCCTTGTAGAAAGAGGTGATTTAGGAAACTTCAGACAACTGTTCGGCTGTATGTGACTCTGTCAGTTATTAGCTGTGTGATCACGTGTATGAGACTCAGGTTTCTGAATTTTCAATGAGTGTCCAGGAACCGGGCGTGCAGCCCATGCAGAAACGTGAAGGACAGGGAGGTGTCTGCTCCAGTCCTGAGCTCTGATATCAAATTGAAAAAGCAGGAAGGAAGAGAGGCCCAAGCACGGAGCCCCGGTGGCTCTTGGATGAGCTGGGACACTGTCTCATTGTGGCTCTGGGAAACCCTGTGTCCCCAATCCGGGAAGCCGGATGTGCTTGGAAAAAGTTGTCTTCCCTAAAGACCTGAGGGCAACACAGCCTTTTTCCTAAAAATCCACCATATATATATGTGCATATATATTCATATATATGCATATATATACATGGTAGCTCTGGCATTAAGCACTCAGTTCACGTCCATTTTGAGCCCAAAATGCAGACTTTTGAGAAATTGCTCACTTGCGGCAAATACACAGGCTTGTCAGGCCCTGGGGCTTTGTGGGCAATGTTCAGTACTCTGCGGGTAGTGGGTACATACATTTGACGAGCTCTCAGGGTCCCATTGAGCTCCCTGGGATAGAAAATGGGTCTAATTCCTCTCTGTATCCTTCTGCAGACTTCAGGGCCACCCACAGACAGTGTGCCAGCGATGCTATGGCCGCCCTTCCATCGTCCCATGTGCCCCTCCATCCTTGTCGAGATGGAAGCCAAAATGGCATCCTTCGCCTTATAGAAAGAGGTCATTTAGCAAACTTCAGACATCTGTTTTGCTGTATGTGACTCTGTCACTTATTAGCTGTGTGATCACCTGTATGAGAATCACTTTTCTGAATTTTGAATGCGTGTACAGAAACCATGACGAGCAGCCCAGGTAGGAAGGTGAAGGACAGGGAGGTGTCTGCTCCAGTCCAGAGCTCTGATATCAAATTGAAGAAGCAGGAAGGAACAGAGGCCCCAGGACGGATCCCCATGCCTCTTTGATGAGCTGGGACACTGTCTCATTGTGTCTATGGGAACCCCTGAATCCACAATCCGGGAAGGTGGATGTGCTTGCAACGGCCTGCCTTCCCTAAAGACCTGAGGGCAACACAGCTTTTTTTCCTAAAAATCCACCATATATATATATGTGCATATATATATAGATATATATATGCACATATATTTATATATATGCACATATATGCACATATATTCATATATATGAATATATATATTCATATATATGCACATATACGTATGGTAGTTCTGGCATTAACCACTGAGTTCATGTCCATTTTGAGCCCAAAGTACAGACTTTTGAGAAATTGCTCACTTGTGGCACATACACAGGCTTGTCAGGCCCTGGGGCTTTGTGGCCTTGTTCAGTCCCCTGCGGGAAGTGAGTACATACGTTTGACAAGCTCTCAGGGTCCCATTGAGCTCCTTGGGACAGAAAATGGGTCTAATTCCACTGTGTATCCTTCTGTAGACTTCAGGGCCACCCACAGTCAGTGTGACTAGCGCTGCTTTGGGCCACCATTCCATCGTCCCATGTGCCCGTCCAACCTTGTAGAAGAGGAAGCCAAAATGGTATCCTTCGCCTGGTAGAAAGGGGTCAGATTGGCACACTTCAGACCCTTGTTGGGCTGTATGTGACTCTGTCTCTTCTTAGCTGTGTGATCATGTGCATGAGACTCAGTTTTCTGAATTTTGAATCAGTATACAGGAACCAAGACGAGCAGCCCAGGCAGAAAGGTGAAGGACAGGGACGTGTCTGCTCCATTCCAGAGCTCTGATATCAAATTGAAAAAGCAGGAAGGATGAGAGGCCCCAGGACTGAGCCCCGGTGCCTATCTGATGAGCTGGGACACTGTCTCATTGTGGCTCTGGGACACCCTGTGTCCCCAATCCGGGAAGGCGGATGTGCTTGGAAAGGCCTGCCTTCCCTAAAGACCTGAGGCAACACAGCCTTTTTTCCTAAAAGTCCACCATATATCTGTGCATACATATTCATATATATGCATATATATATATGGTAGTTCTGGCATTAAGCACTCAGTTCACGTCCATGTTGATCCCAAAGTACAGACTTTTGAGAAATTGCTCACTTGCGGCAAATACACAGGCTAGTCAGTCCCTGGCGCTTTATGGGCAATGTTCAGTCCTCTGCGGGTAGTGGGTACATACTTTTGACAAGCTCTCAGGGTCCCATTGAGCTCCTTGGGACAGAAAATGGGTCTAATTCCTCTCTGTATCCTTCTGCAGACTTCAGGGCCACCCACAGACAGTGTGCCAGCGATGCTATGGCCGCCCTTCCATCGTCCCATGTGCCCCTCCATCCTTGTCGAGATGGAAGCCAAAATGGCATCCTTCGCCTTATAGAAAGAGGTCATTTAGCAAACTTCAGACACCTGTTGGGCTGTATGTGACTCTGTGACTTATTAGCTGTGTGATCACGTGTATGAGACTCAGTTTTCTGAATTTTGAATGAGTGTACGGGAACCATGACGAGCAGCCCAGGTAGAAATGTGAAGGACAGGGAGGTGTCTGCTCCAGTTCAGAGGACTGATATCAAATTGAAAAAGGAGGAAGGAATAGAGGCTCCATGTAGAGCCCCGGGGCCTGTTGGATGAGCTGGGACACTGTCTCATTGTGTCAATGGGAACTCCTGGGTCCACAATCCGGGAAGGCGGATGTGCTTGGAATCGCCTGCCTTCCCTAAGACCTGAGGGCAACACAGCCTTTTTTCCTAAAAATCCACCATATATATATGTGCATATATATGCACATATATATATGGTAGCTCTGGCATTAAGTACTCAGTTCACGTCCATTTTCTGCTAAAAGTGCAGATTTTAGAGAAATTGCTCACTTGCGGAAAACACAGGCTTGTCAGGCCTGGGGCTTTGTAGGCAATGTTCAGTCCTCTGCGGGTAGTGGGTACATACTTTTGACAAGATCTCAGGGTCCCATTGAGCTCCTTGGGTCAGAAAATGGGTCTAATTCCTTCCTGTATCCTTCTGCAGACTTCAGGGCCACCCACAGGCAGTGTGCCCAGCGATGCTTTGGACCTCCCTTTTATCGTCCCAGGTGCCCTTCCATCCTTGTGGAGGAGGAAGCCAAAATGGCATCCTTCGCCTTGTAGAAAGAGGTCAGTTTGGCAAAGTCAGACACCTGTTGGGCTATATGTGACTCTGTCTCTTACTAGATGTGTGATCATGTGCATGAGACTTAGTTTTCTGAATTTTATATATATATATGAATTTTAATATATATATGTGCCTATATATATTCATAAATACATAGGCACATATATATATGGTAGCTCTGGCATTAAGCACTCAGTTCACGTCCGTTTCGAGCCCAAAGTGTAGACTTTTGAGAAATTGCACACTTGCAGCAAATACACAGGCTTGTGAGGCCCTAGGTGTTGTGGGCATTGTTCAGTCCTCTGCGGGTAGTGGGTCCATACTTTTGACAAGCTTTCAGTGTCCAATTAAGCTCCTTGAGGCAGAATATGGGTCTAATTCCTATCTGTATCCTTCTGCAGAGTTCAGGGCAGCCCACAGATAGAGTACCCAGGGATGCTTGGGCCCCTCCGTCTATGGCGGCCTTAACCCGCAGGGTAGAGGTCAGTTGCGGGGCTCTGCAGACAGTTCTGGGTCTGAATTCGGCCTCCGTGCCTTAGGAGCTTTGCGATCAGCTCTCTGAGCCTTTCATTTCTTCATTTGAATGCGTCCACGGGGACCATCACGACCATCCCAGGCAGAAAGGTGAGGGCGAGGGAGGTGTCTGCTTCCGTCCTGAAGTCTGATTTCCACTGCGGAAAGCGGGAAGGAGCCGAGGCCTTAGGAAGGAGCCCCGGGGCCTCTTGGATATGCTGGGACTCTGTCTCATTGTGGCTCTGGGACCCCATGTGTCCACAATCCGGGAAGGCGGATGTGCTTGGAACGGCCTGCCTTCCCTAAAGACCTGAGGGCAACACAGCCTTTTTTTCTGAACATCCACTATATATTTGTGCATATATATTCATATGTATACATATTCATATATATGCACATATATATATATGGTAGCTCTGGGATTAATCACTCAGTCCCCATCCATTTTGAGCCAGAAGTGCATACTTTTGAGAAATAGCTCACTTGCGGCAAATTCACATGCTGGTCAGTCCCTGGGATTTTGTGGGCAATGTTTTGTCCTCTGCGGGTAGTGGGTTCATACGTTTAACAAGCTCGCAGGGTCCCATTGAGCTCCCTGGGATAGAAAATAGGGCTAATTCCTCTTTGTATCCTTCTGCAGACTTCAGGGCCACCCACAGGCAGTGTGCCCAGCGATATTTTGGGCCGCCCTTCCATCGTCCCATGTGCCCCTCCATCGTTGTCGTGGAGGAAGCCAAAAGGCATCCTTCTTCTCGTAGAAATAGGTCAGTATGGCAAACTTCAGACACCTGTTGGGCTGTATGTGACTCTGTCACTTATTAGCTGTGTGATCACGTGTATGAGATTCTGTTTTCTGAATTTTAAATAAGTGTACAGGAACCATGATGAGCAGCCCAGGCAGAAAGGTGGAGGAGAGAGAGGTGTCTGCTCCAGTCCAGAGCTCTGATATCAAATTGAAAAAGTAGGAAGGAAGAGAGGCCCCAGGACGGAGCCCCGGTGTCTCTTGGATGAGCTGGGACACGGTCTCATTGCGGCTCTGGGACCCCCTGTGTCCACAATGCGGGAAGGCAGAAGTGCTTGGAATGGCCTGCCTTTCCTAAAGACCTGAGGGCCACACAGCCTTTTTTCCTAAAAATCCAATATATATATATATATATATATATATATATATATATATATATATATATAGATATAGATATATAGATATATATTCATATATATTTGGATATATATTCATATATATTTATATACATATATATATGGTAGCTCTGGGATTAAGCACTCAGTTCACATCCATTTTGAGCCCAAAGTGCAGACTTTTGAGAAATTGCTCACTTGTGGCAAATACCCAGGCTTATCAGGCCGTGGGCTTTGTGGGCAATGTTCAGTCCTCTGCGGGTAGTTGGGTACAGACGTTTGACAAGCACTCTGGGTTCCGTGGAGCTCCTTGGGGTGGCTCCATGTCCTGAGCGTCTTTCGTCAGCTCTGGAGGAGGTTGGGCAGCGCAAAGCATCAGAAACCGCTGTCCCCACCATCCTGACTTTTTTCTTGGGGTCAGGTGCAGAGGATTTCAAGACCATTGTTGGGAAAGCGAGCGGGGGTGTGGGGCGGCAGCAGAAGACGCTGCTTAAGAGCACCTGCTCTGGTCTTCAGTTGCCCCGTGTTCAAACCCGGCTCCTCCCCCCACCACGTGTGCCCAATTGCCTCATTCTCACAGGCGGTTGCAGGAGGAGCCGGGTTTGAACACGCAGCAGTTTCTACCCTGCCTCTTACTACCTCAGCTTCTCAGTTACCTGTGGATGGTCCTAACGA
>NW_024347361.1:0-383 GCF_902729225.1 Pteropus medius
GGAGGAGCACTCACTGACACTTTGAGCTCCTAGAGGTACAAACTACGTCTCATTCGTCTCTGTATGCTCTTGCAGGGTTCAGGGCCACCCACAGACAGCGTAACCAGGGATGCTTTGGCCCCTCCGTCCATGGCGGCCGTCACCCGCTGGAAAGAGTTCAGTAGTGAGACACTGCAGACAGCTGTGGGTCTGAATTCGGCCTCCGTGCCTTAGGAGCTTTGCGATTAGCTCTTTGAGCCTTTCATTTCTTCATTATGAATGCGTCCACGGGGACCATTACGACCATCCCAGGCAGAAAGGTGAGGGAGAGGGAGGTGTCTGCTTCCGTCCTGAAGTCTGATTTCCACTGCGGAAAGTGGGAAGGAGCCGAAGCCTTAGGAAGG
>NW_024347362.1:0-3742 GCF_902729225.1 Pteropus medius
TTTTGAACCACGTGACTATGAAGTATTTAGGTGTAGATCTTTTTGTACGTAGGCTATTTGGGATTCACCGAGCTTCTTAGATGTGTGGATTGATGTTTTTCATCAAGTTCAGGAAGTTTTCGGTCATTATTTTTCAAATAATTTTTCTCCCCCTTTATCTCTCCCCTCTCCTCTGTTACTCTCATTATCTACATGTTGGTACATCTGATGTTGTCTCACAAGTTTTCTAGGCTCTGTTCTTTTTTCTTTAATCATTTTTTCCTCTCTGTTCTTCAGATTAGGTGATTACTGTTCATCTGTCTTCAAAGGAACTGACCCTTTTTCATCTGCCATCTTGAATCTGAGGTTGAACTCTTCCAGTGAATTTTTCATTTCGGTTATTGTCTATTTCAGCTCTAACATAAAAATTTAGTTCTTTTGCCCCTTATAATTTCTATCTCTCCTTGAGAATCCCTATATGTTGATTCTTTGTCATACTAATTCTTTAAACGTTATTTTTTTAAAGCTATCTTAACGTATTTATAGTAGCTGCTTGCAGTCTTTGTCAGTTAAAACCAACATCTGGGGAGACACATAAACAGCTTTTCTAGACTTCTTTCATTCCTAAGTATAGGTCACATTTTCCTATTTCTTCACATATCTAATTTTTTATTGAAAATGGAATGTTTTAGACACTATATTACAACAACTCTGGATTCAGATCCTCCATGGTAGCTGCTGTTTGTGCTGTGTTCTGTTGTTTCTTTGTTTTGTAACTCATCTGGGTTAAATATATGAAAATCTTCTCTCCTACAGCAATTGGACTCTGATGTTTCTTCTAGAACATTAAATTATTCTTGTTTTGGTTTTTAAGCCTGACTAGGACCTGCACCTGTGTCTGCATAGCTTTGTAGTCATCCAATGACTGGACAGAGATTATCCAACACCTGGAGCCAGCTAGGCTTCTATCCTCGGCTGATTGCCCCGGGTGTAGATAGAGGAGCACATTCGATTGTTGGGCTGTTTTTAAGTCTGACTCAACTTTTTGCCTGGGCATTTTCTGGTCTCCACTATGTATGTACACAGCCTCAGCCAGGAATAAGCTGCCAGAACCTCAGGGTGGCGACAGCCTCAGGGTGGCAGAGCCTGGGCCTTCCCTGCTCATCCACTACATTGGGTGAGCTGCTCGAGACCATGGCCATAGCAACAAAGTTGTCGATCCTTACACTGTGCCCTGCTCTGGTGCTGATGGAATTGTGGGAATTGGGGGATGAGGGCAGCCCCAGGCCAAGAATGCTACAGATTTTTTTCAAGCCTAAACATCTCTCATTTTGTTATATGCCTTTGGTTATTTTGCAGTGCTGAAATGGCTGTTTTTGCCAATTTTGTTCAGCTTTATAGTTGTTTTTTGAAGCAAGGATTTACCAATCTTCTCACCCAGCCATAGCTTCTCACCCCTTATCATTCTTCTTGAAATACCAAGGAACAGAGTTGTCTGTGTGTGCCATGTGTTATTTCCGATGTTCAGTGAGCTTTTGGGAGTGTGTTTAGCAATCTACGGAACTTTTAAATCTACTTGTTGGGGTAGATTTGAATGACTGACTGCGGGTAGATTCAACTTACACACTGGTTCCAGAGCACATTCTCCAATGTGATGTATTCTTAAGCCTTTGGGAACATTGAAATTTAGGATTACTATATTTAGATTTGTTTCTCTAAGAATATAGCAAATTTGGGGTCAGCAAAATTTCATGACTTTATTATTTGGATTATATGCGTTAAAAAGCTAGCTTTAAGTTCACAATCATGGTCACTTAAAATTGACATATTTGCAACTACCACCAAAAGAGGAGAGCTAAGTCAAGGTGAGATGTTCATTCAAGATAGAAACATACTTTCGTACGGAACTGCCTATAGATTATCCGGAATACCTGGTTGAAGATATAGGTATGGGGATGCTGAATCCTCTGCAACAGGAGGCATCTCTGCAGAGACTGGATGAGCTCTAAGCCACAATGCTGACTAGGTTTTCTCAGCAAGTGGCATGATCTTTGACTTTCCTTTCAACCCTGAGTCACAACAAATGCATGCGCATACACAGAAGGGTACCATTTACGGGTGCTTCACTATGCCAAGTACTAGCTTTATGCAAATTTTCCATGTAATCCTTACAGCTGTGATATGAGGGTCGATATATTGTTATCCTTACTTTACAAATAAAGACAGGATTAACAACCCAGGTTAGTAAGATTCCCAGGATCGGAAATCTCATGAATTGGCTCAGTCCTGCTGACTGTAAATGTGATGGGTACTTCTTAAACTGGGGTTTGAGCTCCCTGGGGATTACTTAAAGTCACAGAGTACAGATGAAATTTTACTAAAAGCCCAAAGAAAGGGATAAACTTTGTATGTAAACAAGATTTCATACTTTAAGAGTAGCAAGAAAAAGTCATATAAACTTTTAAGGTAAAAATGTGACTCTTCAAAGAAATATGGCACTTCGGGCGGGATGCTTCATGCTATGGCTTTCAGGTTAGGAAGAAATGCGTTCCTCCCTTCCCAGTGGGTGGTCCTTGGGCAGGAAAGCTTGAGAAGCTCTTCCGCTATCATCCCTGGCACCTGGTGCCAGTGCTTTTGCTTTCCGAGGTCACACCAGGTATCTTTCCTGCTCCTGGCTTCTGCCAGGAGTGGCAGGTGAGCCGAGGGTGAGTTTCCTCTGTTCCTTGGCGTAAGCGGGAGCTCTATTTCTAGCTGATGACCTGAGACCTTGAAGTCTGAGGCAATGGCACCCTCACTAGCAGCAGGGCCTGTTTCAGAGGTGACTTGGGCCAAGCACCCTCCCCCGCATAGCCACAAGGCCAGCTCTCATCTCATGGCCCACGACACTTGGTATCTGTATAGAACTGACGAAATAGTACCTTTTATCCTAGGTAGATAAAAGTGGGCTTGGGGGACTGGATGGAGCAAGGAAGCGTTTGGGCAAACATTTCTAAAAATGATTTTGAAATGGGGTGGGAAAACCTCAGTGGCCAAGCCAGCTAGCATCAGAGGGCGAGATTCCAAAGTTGTCGACTCTGGGCAGTGATCCAGAGGCCGTGGACAGACAGCACTCCGAGTGACTGTGCAGACTCGGCGTACCGCTAGACCTTTCTGCAGCATTGGAACTGTCATCAGATGCCTTTTTATTGAGAAATCAATAATTGTGGGAAAGGCCAATGAAAGGTTTGTGAGCCGGTTAACATTTTTAACAGATGATTAAATTATTGAGTCCCCCCAGGCTCAGCGCGTTTAGGCTGTAAATATTCCTGAGTATTTCCACATTTACCACCAGAGAGAGCATATGTCAATACCCAGGGCCCCAGACCACAAGCCAGAAGGGAACAGGGAAGGACAGGAGGGGAGGGAGCAGTCAGCAGGAGGGATCCTGACACGGCCTCTGGGAGCTGCTTTGCATGTTGCCCCGGTCCCTCGAGCACACCAGGTGTAGAAGGGTGTCTGAGGCTCAGCTACAGGTGCGGGAGGTGCCTAACTGGGGGTGCTACATGTGTCACTAAGAATGATTACAAGCTAGAGCAAATGACTTCTTCGTTATCTTTGAATTTGTTATTAAATATTTAAAAACACCTCTTAATAATCCTTACAATCTAATCCATTCTTGAATGCTAAACATAAGATCATAATAATGCATAAGGAGAAGCATCAGTGGGTTTATGAAAGACAGGAGGTTTAGCTAGAGAAGCTTGTTTTAATCACTTGGCAATGT
>NW_024347363.1:0-538 GCF_902729225.1 Pteropus medius
CTCCTCCAGTTGCTTCCTGAGCTGGGCCAGGTAAGCCTCAAAGAAAGACTCCAGGCCCTGGGAGCTGTCACTCACCCCCAGCTGCTGTAGCAAGTGCCACTTGGTCTCCAGGACCTTGTTCTGCTGTTCTAGGAACCGCACCTGCAGCAGAAGCAGAGGGTTCCTGAGGCCTCTGTGGAACTCCTTGGGCATAGCCTCTAAAAAGTGAAGCCTCAGGGACCCTCCAGTCAGCCCACCTTTCCCCTGCCTCCCAACCCAGCCTGGGCAGGGACTGACTCATGCCCTTCTACAAGACTCTGAGCACATCAAAACAGTCTGAAGGACTAATGAGAAAAGGCCTTCTCACTGCTGGCTGGCTATTTTCTGCCACTGAGCCCCAACTATGGAACAGCAGGGCCTCAGCATAACCAGAGAGACTCTAGTTAGACCACAAAGGGACTTCCTTGCTGCAGAAGTAATTAGAAAAGTGATAGGCCAGACTTTCTCATTCTCAAGGCCACTGAGAACAGTTTCTTCAAGGGAGGCACTGAGACAGGGG
>NW_024347364.1:0-2095 GCF_902729225.1 Pteropus medius
TTAGGGTTTAGAATTAATATTACCTTTAGGTTAGGGTTAGGGTTATTTTTAGGGTAGGAATTACTTTTAGGGTTAAGTTTAGGTTTAGTGTTAGGGTAAGAGTTTAGAGTTAGGATTAGAGTTAGGATTGGGGTTAGGGTTAGGTTTACATTATTTTAGGTTCAGGATTATGGTTAGGATTACGTTTAGGTTTAGGTTTAGGTTAGGGTAAGGGTTATGGTTATGGTTAGGGTTTATCGTTATGTTTAGGGTTAGTGTTACTGTTAAGGTTAAGTTAGAGAAAGGGTATAGCGTTAGGTTTAGTGTTAGGGTTAGGTTTAGGTTTAGCGTCACGTTAAGGGTAGCGTTCGCTTAAGGGTGAGGGTTAGGTTTAGGTTTAGCTTTTTGGTTTAGGATTTTGGGTAGGTTTAGGGTTAGGGTAAGAGTGTAGATTTAGGATTGGTGTTAGGTTTAGGGTTAGGGTTATGGTTTTTGGTTACATTTAGGGTTTCCTTATGAGTAGCGTTAGGGTTATTATAAGTGTAAAATTTAGGGTTCGGTTTGGAATTATGGTTAGGATTAGCTTTTGTTTCAGTGTTATAATAAGGGTTCACGTTAGCGTTTGGGTTTCTTTTAAGGTTTCGATAATTTTTACGGTTAGGGTAGGATTAGAGTTAGTTGTAGAGTTAAATTAGAGTTTGGGTTAGGTTGACAGTCAGGGGTAAAGGGTAAGACTATTGTTAGTATAAAATTAAGGTTTCTGTAAGAGTTACGGTTAGGTTTAGCGTTAAGGGTTACGGTACTTTCAGGCTTAGATTTAGCGGTAGGGTTAGGTTTAGGGTGAGGCTTAAGGTTTGGGTCAGATTTAGTCTTAGGTTTATTGTTATTGTTAGTTTTAGAGTTAAATTAGAGTATGGTTAGGATTATTGTTAGGGCAAAGTTACAATTAGAATTAGTGTTAGGGTTACGGTTAGGTTTAAGTTTAGGGTTACTGTTAGATTTAGTGTTAGGGTTAGGATTAGGTTAGGATAATGGTTATGGTTATGGATAGGGTTCAGTGTTAGAGTTTGATTTAGGGTTAGGGTTACGTTACGGTTAGATTTAGGATTAAGGTTAGAATTAGTGTTTTGGATAGCATTAATGTTGGGATTAGCTTTAGGTTTAAGGTTAGTTTAGGGTAAGGGTTAGGGTTAAGGTTAGCGTTAGCATTTTGGATTAGGGTTAGGGAGGGACATTCTTAGTGTAACATTTACGATAAGTTTTAGAATTAGGGTTAGGATTAGCTTTAGATTTAGTGTTAGGATTTGGGTTAAGGTTAGTGTTAGGGTTACGGTTATGGTTAAGTTTAGCTTAAGGTTAAGGATAGGGTTAGGGTTAGGGTAAGAGTTTAGAGTTAAGATTAGTGTTAGCCTTAAGGTTAAGGTTAGGGTTAAGTTAATCTTAGGGTCAGGGCTCGGGTTAGCGTTAGGGTTAGGTTTAGTGTTTAGGGTTATGATTAGGATTAGGGTTAAATTTAGGATTATGGTTAGTTTTAGTGTTAAGGTTAGTGTTATGCTGAAGGTTAGGTTCAGGGTTAGGTTAAGAGTTTAGAGTTAGGGTTAATGTTAGGTTTAGGGTTTGGTTTTGGGTTACATTAATGTTAGAAGTAGGGTTAAGGTTAGGGTTAGCGTTACGTTTAGGGTTATGGTAAGAGTTTAGAGTTAAGATTAGTGTTAGAGTTAGGGTTTAGTGTTAGGGTTAGTGTTAGTGTTAAGGTTAGGTTTAGTGTTAAAATTATAGTCAGGGTTACTGTTAGGGGTACTGCTAGGGTTAATGTTAGGTTTAGATTTAGGGGAAGAGTTCAGAGTTAGGATTATTGTTAGGGTTACAGTTATGTTAAGGGTTATGGTTTGGGTTGAGTTTAGGTTTATGGTTAGCGTTAGGGTTATGGTTATGGTTAGGGTGAGTGTTAGGGTAAGGGTTGTTGTAAGGGGTAAGGTTAGTGTTATGTTTAAGGGTAGTTATAGAGTTTGGGTTAGGTTTATTTTATTCTTAATGTAAAATTAAGGGTTAGGGTTAGAATTAGTGCTATGATTAGCTATAGATTAGGTTTAGTGTCTGCCTTAGGATTAGTCTT
>NW_024347365.1:0-699 GCF_902729225.1 Pteropus medius
TGTTTTTTGGCCACAAACATGCAGCAAGACAAGACATCAGTGCATTTCTCAAAATCTAAATGTTTAAATCTTAAGTAATTTTTTAGTGGGAACATCAGTAGATTGGTTACTCCCATTTTTATCATTCTCATTAAGTGTTGCAAAGTATTAGTGTCAATATCACTGAGGAGTGCCCTAATAAATATGAAATAAGCATAAAACTGCCTATACCAGAGTTTGTTGTTGTTGTTGTTGTTGTTTGTAGATGAGGCAACCCTTGGTTGACCTCATGGATTGCAAGGACCTTGTCAGTTTACAATCTCTTCTTCTTCTTCTTCTTCTTCTTCTTATTATTATTATTATTTTACACCAACAGCACCTGGTCTTCCTAGGTGGTCTCTCATCCAAGTACTAACCAGGCCCAACCCTGCTTAGCTTCTGAAATCAGATGGGATCAGACTTGTTCAGGGCAGCATGGCTGTAGACTACCAGAGAGTTTTATGAGATAATGTGTGGACAATACCACATATTCAATTTGTTCTTAATTGATGGTACCTAATGATAATGATAAAAATAATACATTGGCAAAATAATAAATAAATTATATCTCTCCCCTCAAATGTGAAAAATCTTATTCATCTTATCCCCTACTTGTGAAATTTAAGATTTATTTTAGTTGTGAAATTAATGGCTTTATCTCCTTTCATAAAGGATTTTCAG
>NW_024347366.1:0-475 GCF_902729225.1 Pteropus medius
GTGGATATACGTCAATATTTTAAAAGTTACCTCTGAGTAATAAGAGTAAAGGTGACTTTTTAAATGCATGTTATTTCCAAATCTTCTATATTAAATATATAATTCTGTTGCAATAAAACATGTAATAATAAATAATCATAGAAGAGCTACTCTCCAGCATGGCCAAGTAGACAGAAACAAAATTTAATATGATTTTCTTCTATTGATAATCTAAATTTGTTTCCAGCATTCTAATTTTTTTTTCATTATGAAAACAGTACTGATACTTATTATGCAATCCAAAACAAAATGTTGCAATATTGGGCCTCTTTACCTGTTTATATATATATGTGTGTGTATGTATATATATACATACACACACATATATATATAAACAGGTAAACATATATATATAAACATGTACATATAAACTTTACCTGTATATATATATATACATACACACACATATATATATAAACAGGTAAAGTTTATATAT
>NW_024347367.1:0-412 GCF_902729225.1 Pteropus medius
TCTGTATGCTCTTGCAGGGTTCAGGGCCACCCACAGACAGCGTACCCAGGGATGCTTTGGCTCCTGCGTCCATGGCGGCCGTCACCCGCTGGAAAGAGTTCAATTGGGAGACACTGCGGACAGCTGTGGGTCTGAATTCGCCCTCCGTGCCTTAGGAGCTTTGCGATCAGCTCTTTGAGCCTTTCATTTCTTTATTTTGAATGCGTCCACGTTGACCATTACGACCATCCCAGGCAGAAAGGTGAGGGAGAGGGATGTGTCTGCTTCCGTCCTGAAGTCTGATTTCCACTACGGAAAGCGGGAAGGAGCTGAGGACTTAGGAAGGAGCCCCGGGGCCTCTGGGATGAAAAGAGATCATGCTGAATTGTGGCTCTGGAACGCCCGGTGTCCACACTGCGGGGAGGTGGAGGTG
>NW_024347368.1:0-4855 GCF_902729225.1 Pteropus medius
CAGGTTCTCTCCCAGGTGATGTAAACTGGACCCCGGGAGGTGAGTGTGTCCCCACCCACAGGATGCGTCCTTCCTCACTGCTCTCTGTGGACGTTTCTGAGCGATGGCCGGTATCCGCAGGACGGCGAAGGTGGCCGGGGCAGGAGAGGCTGTGGGACGGCTGCGACCCCCGCCCCCCAGTCCCTCAGCCTCGGCTCGACAGGCCGCCCGGGCGTCGGGGAAGCACGCCCGCGGCAGTGCTGGCTGTCGGATCACGTTCTTCCCGGCTTCCAGCTCGCTCGGAATAACATCCATGGCTCCACTCCTGCCGGTCTTCCTCGCAGCCCCCAGAACCTGTCGAGCCGGTTCCCACCCCAGGGCCTTTGCACTTGTCACTCCTCCTTGCCCCCGGAACACTCCGACCTGGCCCTTCACTTGGCTGACATCTCTCAGTCACTGAGTTCTCACCCCAGAAAGTCACCTATTCCGAGAAGTCACCAGGCCAGGTAGCCCCTATGGTCCGGCTTGCCTCTCCTTCCACTCTCTCTGTGCCCTGCTCCCGGCTGGCCTTGGTCCCAGGGGGGAAGGGAGAAGCTGGGAGCTTCAGGCAGTGAAGCCTGGGAGGGGAAAGGGGGAGAGAGAACCAGGCCAACTCCGGTTCCAGCTACTGCAAGCCTATGATGTCCTGTGAGGCCAGGTGCCAAGGACACAGGGTGAGAAGTCACTGCCTCGGGCCCAGGGAAAGCAGGGTGGTCTTCCTGGAAGAAGCAACGTCGAAGGTAGGACAGAAAGAATGAGCAAGGGTCAGTCACATGGGGGGAGGGGAAGAAAGTCGAGGCTGAGCCTGCGAGGCCGCTGTTCACCGAGGCCAGAGTCCACTCGGCCCTTTGTCCCCTCTCCCCAGAGATCTGGGGCGCTCAGATTTGCTCTGCCTGAGGGAAGGGAAACCTTGCAAGAGGGAGAGGGGGTTCCTCCTTACCAGCCCCTTCTCTGGGGCTCCCTGAGGGGCCACTTCTGCCCTCTTCCCACGGCCTGCAGCAGGCTCCTCCCCGCCCAGCGGTGCCAGCTCAGCTCCAGGGGCGCGTGGGACAGGGCTGGATGCCGCGGGCTCCCAGCCACCCACCCACCCACCCACCAGCCAAGCAGCAACCTGCCTGGGGAGAACAAGCTTCAGTCACTCATGAGAAAGATAATGAAGACCTCTAATGAAAACCGAAAAAACCAAACCAACCAGAACACCTCACCGCTGGCACTGGGGAGCCGGGGAGCAGCGGGAGTGGCTTCTCCAGGGCTGAACGGAGCCCGTCTGAACCACAGGATGGGGAGGGGCAGAGAGGAGCAGGCTGACCACAGGGACAAAGCCCTGGGTCTGGGGACCCTTGCTCGGAGGACACGGGACAACAGCAGCTACACGGAGGTCCGGAAGCGCCTGGCTTTGGATCCACACTTGGCCTTCTCCCCCCTGTGCTCAGCCCCTGTCCTCTCGAGGAACCCCCGGAGCAGATCCACGGGCCTGGCCAAGACGGCGTCCACGGTCCCCTGAAACTGGCTGATGATACTCCAGCTCGTTTGATGACAAATGGCAGCGGCCATCCCACAGCTGTACGCTCGGGAGGCCCTGTGTCTCCGGGTCAGAACCCCGGGTGCGGAGCCTGGCTCCCTGGCTTCCTGTGTGAGCTTGGGTGGGCGGCTTTACCCCTCTGTGCCCTGGTCCCCTGGTCTGCAGCGTAGGAGTGGCAGTGGCCCTCCCGCGTACGGTTACTGCTCCAGTCCTCTGGCACTCCCCATCCCCCAGGTGTGATGAGTGAGCGAGTCCTTACGCACGCAGCGTGCAGGGCAGTGCCTGGCATGCAGTACGGGGTGGACAGCTGCCAGCTGAAATCGGCCCCTTCCTGCCCTTTCTGGGCACGGGGTGGGGGCCGTGGGGTCCAGATGCGCTAAGCCTGCCAGGGCCACAAGCACAGATGCCCACGGAGGCTGTGTGCCCTGCGGGCCCGGCGCAGGAACTTCGGAAGGGGCCCTATGACTGTGGCTGAGGATTGGAGGGAGGCCTTGAGGACCGGGGCCTCGCCACGTGAAGGGAGAGATGAGGGAGCATGAAAGCGGCAGGCGGGGGCAGGCGGCGTCCACCCCCCGTGTGGGTGTGGTGGGCTGTCTCCATGTTGCGCACGGGGTCCCTGGGCTGAAGCCTCCCACATGGAGGTGTGTGGGCCACTGTTACCATTGGTGTCATTGCTTAGCCCTCCCTCAAGAAGGAGCGGGTCGAGGGGGCATAGGTTTCGCTTCCCAGTGGCTCCACGCGTGGCTTCGTCGTGGGGGAGAGTGAAGGGGATCAGTATTGGGGTGAAGAGCGGGAAGAGATAACCCCCTAGCCAGGAGGCCAGACCCCAGTCACCGTTCACTTAACCTGCACTCACTGAACGTCTGCTACATGCCGGGTGCTGTCCTGGGGGCTGGGAGTGTCACAGTGAACAAAATCAGGGGTGTGTCCCCAGCCCTGAGGGGCTTCGGTCCTATGGGAAGACCATTGACACCATTGGCAAAACTAATGTGTAAAAAGAGCCATTCGTTCCACTTTCCTGAAAGAAGTCTCCAAGGCCAGTGTGTGAAACTTAACAAAATTCTGTGCAGTCTGGGTTTCCCCCAGGAACCCCCCGAAACGGCCCTCTCCTTGACAGCCGGAGAACCCAGCTCAGCGCTCCTGTTACCTGACTCTGCTGACCCATGCCCTCCCCCGCAGCTGTGACCAAACCCCCTGGTTCTGTTTCAGGGCTCCTCGCCCCATGGTGACCCCTCAAGCACGGAGATGCCGTAGGGCTCCATCCCAAGGCCTCCTGTCCTCTCCGTCTGTGCTCCCTGGGCAAGCTCATCCTTTCCGGAGGCTTCAGTGACCGTCTAGAAGCTGATGGCCCCTGAGCTGGGTTGAATGGTGGCCTCCCCGAAGTCATGTCTTCCTGGGACCTCAGAACGTGAGCTTACGTTTATAGATGTTAGTAGGTGAGTTAAGGTGAGGTCACACTGGAGTGGGGTGGGCCCTAAATCCAGTGACTGGTGTCCTTGTAAGAGGACCGCATGAGGACACACAGGGGAGAAGGCCACCTGCCGCGACAGAGACGGAGAATGGACGACGCAGCTGCAAGGTGGGGACACCAAGCACGGCCAAAAGCCGCCAGAAGCTGAGAAGCTAAAGAAGGCGTCTTCCTCCCTTGAACCTGTGAGAGAGCGCGGCCCTCGGATGTGGTTCCATAGTGTAGCGGTCAGCGCGTCTGCCGTACACGCAGCAGGGCCTGGGTTCCCACCCCAGTGGAGCCAAGGTCCCTGGTCGACGGCCATGCCGCCCTGAACAAGCCTGATGTCTGATCTCAGAAGCTAAGCAGGGTCAGGCCTGGTCAGTACTTGGATGAGAGGCCACCTAGGAAGACGAGGTGCTGTAGGCTTAAATAATAATAATAATGAAAAAGAGAGACAGCGTGGCCCTGCCGACACCTTGACTTACGACTTCTTGCCTCCAGAACTAAGAGAGACTAACTTTCTGTTGTTTAAGGTGCCCAGTGTGTGGTCACTTGTTATGGCGGCCCTAGGATGCTCGCAGCCTCCAATCTGTACCCCCTCATGACCTACGGGACTCTCTCTCAAGCTCTGTTCCCACTTCAAAGCCCCTCTTCCAGGGGACTGGGCAGCTGGCCACCCCAGCCATCACCCAGCCCCCTCCCTGCCCCCGCCTGGCCACCCGGTGACTCATCCAGCCTTGCGCATTCCACCTCCTGACTTGTTCTTGGAGATCAAACAGACGCAACCAAATGCAACTCCGCAAACTTGAAGGGACCTCGGCTTTCAAGACAAATGAAACCCAACTATAAAAGGCATTCCTGGAATAACGCGGAAGGCCCGAACGCGGACCGTTCCTGTTGATCTTCTGGTGTGATGCTGCTCTTCGGCTAAGGAGGACACGGTCCATGTTCAAGGAGGTGCAGCTGAAGGACTCAGGGACAAAGCGTCTTGTCTTCCCATCTGCCACTTACTCTGAAATGGCTCAGAAAGGGGAGTCTGCCTGTCTTGCTACCTCGTGAGGGGAAACTAAGGGGAAAACTTGTAATAGTTGTTGAACCTGGGCCTGGGCGGGCACAGGCGGCACTCAGGTTTCAGCAGGTGAAGATCTGCATAATAAAAAGTGTGGGGTGGACTCTTTTGATCTGAGCCCGCTGCTGTGCCCTGTCCCCGACTCCCACGTCCCCTCCTTTCCCTCCTGCCTGGGTCACCTGTGCTCCAGCTTCCCAGCTGGCTTCCTCACTCCATTCCTGCTCCCCTCCACCTCCCGTCTGCTCGAAGCCACTGTCCACGTGGCAGCCAGACTTGCCTCTCCGAAACCAGAACCTCATCGTGGCCTTCCTGGCTTGAAGTCCTCCATGCTTGCTCTTGGAACAAAGTTCATATTCCTGAAGTGGCCTGCGAGATCCTTGCTACCTCTCCAGGCCCAGACCGCTCTTAACATCAAGCTCAACGCTCCACCCGCATGCCGTCACTGCTCATACCTTGTCCCCTTCCCAGGGGATGTCCTCCCCTGCCTGCAACTGCCTCTTCTGCCTTCAGGTCTCAACTTAGGTGACTCTTTTCTGTAAGTTATGTGCCTGCACCATGTGCTCTGTGGAGAGCATTTATTCTGTACGCGATCTATCAAAGCCAATTCTTTCTGATGGTGTCTGTCCTCCACCTGATGGTTATTGCCACCAGGGAAAGGACCAGGACTGTACTGTCATTATCTCCCACGCACCTGGAGGACCTGGCACAGGACCTGGCATGTTGTGAGTGTGCGGTGAATAACTGGTGAGTGGATGACTGTGTGGATGGGTGGACGGCTGGATGAGTGGACGGGCGG
>NW_024347369.1:0-453 GCF_902729225.1 Pteropus medius
GGCTGTGGTTCCTGGCCTCCAGTCTAGGGCCCCCTTGGTAGCCGTGCACCCCTGGGCCCTCAGGGCCTAGGGGTGGCAGCTGCCCCGGGTTGACGCGGGGCGGGGGTGGGGTGTGGCTGGTCCCTCGGCCTCCTCACCGCCGTGGAAGCTCTGGCTTGGCCGGACCGGGCCCCACACGTCTGGACGGCCGCGTGTCTCCTCGGGGTAATGAAGGGCTCTGGCGTCAAGGCCAACTGCCTGTGAAATTACCTTCTCGTTTGGAAGAGGCAATTTTTTTTGTAAAAAAGCAAAATATTTCTCTTCCTATTTATGCGAGTCAATGACCAGAGCCGGCGAGCCCAGGAGGGGCTGGGGGGATCACAGCGAGGGGCTGGGGGACGTTTCAGAGCCAAATGCACACGCACCCCGCTCCCCCAGTCCCTCGCTCGCCCGCTGACCGGCTCTGGGCCTGGC
>NW_024347370.1:0-1486 GCF_902729225.1 Pteropus medius
TTAGGATTTGGATCTGGGTTAGGATTAGTGTTACAGTTACTTTTAAGGTTAGAGTTCGATGTACTATTAGAGTTAGGGTTAGAGTTAGTTTTTAACTAAATTAGGGTTAGAGGTAATTTTAGCGTCAGGATTTAAAATTCGGTTTATTATTAGTTTAAAATTTAGAGTTGGGTTATTATTAGGCTTAGGTTTAGGGTTAAATTAGGGTTAAGGTTAGATTTAGGTTCAGATAGAGTTATGGTTAGGGTTAGGGTTAGGATTACGTTAGGGTTACGTTTAGGTTAGGTTTAGGGTTAGGGCAGAGGTTAAGTTTACAGTTAGGGGTAGGTTTATGTTTATGGTTAGGGTTAACGATAGAGTTAGAATTACGTTTAGGTTAAGGTTAGTGTTAGGATTGGGGTTAAGTTTAGGGTTAGTTTTAGTGTTAGGGTTAGGTTTAGGGTTACCATTAGTTTAGGATTAGGGTTTGGGTAAGGGGATAGAATTGTGGATATTGTGAGAGTATAATTTAGGGTTATGGTTAGTTTTAAATTTAGGATTAGCTTTAGTTTTGGGGTTAGGATAAGGGTTAATTTTAGGCTTAGGTTAGTATTAGGGTTAGGGTTAGTGTTAGTTTTAAGGTGAGTGATTCGGGTCAGGTTTATTGTTAATTTAAAATTTAGTGTTAGGTTTATTGTTTGTCTTAGGGTTAAAAATAGGCTTAGGATTTACTTTATTTTTATGGGTAGGTTCAAGGTTATGGTTAGGGTTAGGGTTAGGGTTAGGCTTTAGAGATTTGAGTTCAATTAGGTTAGAGTTAGGTTTAGGTTTCTGTTAGGTTTCAGGGTAGCATTAGGAGTAGGTTTAAGTTTAAGGTTAGTGTTAGAATAAGAGGTTAGATATTGCATTAGTGTTAGAGTTAGTGTTAGGGCTAGCATTAGGTTAGGGCTAGATTTATGGTAAGGGTTAATTTCGGATTCGTTTTAGATTAGAGTTAGTATTCGGGTTAAGTTAAGTGTTAGGGTTAGGATTAAAGTAAGAGTTATTGTTAGTGTAAAATTTTGGTAAGGCTCAGATACAGTGTTAGGTTAAACTTATTTTTAGGATTAGTTTCAGGGTTATGGTTAGTTTTCGGGTTAGGGTAAGAACTAGGTTTAGGTTTAGCTTTAGTTTAGGGTTAGAATCAGGGTGAGGGTTCATTATAGCATTATGGTTAGTGTTAGAGTTAGTTTTACAGTTAAAGTTAGGGTCAGGGTTAGCTTTAGGATCAGTGGTTAGGGTTACGTTTATGTGTAGTTTAAAATTTAGTGTCAGGGTTATTGTTAGGGTTAAGGTTAGAATTAGGGTTAGGATGAACTTTAGTTTTAAAGTAAGGATCAGGGTTAGGGTTAGGGTTAGGGTGAGGGTTAGTTTTAAGTTCGTATTAGAGTTAAGGTTTGGTTTAGGTTATTGTTAGAGTTAGGGTTAGATTTAGTGTTATGTTTAGGGTTAGGGTTAGGTTTTAGGG
>NW_024347371.1:0-510 GCF_902729225.1 Pteropus medius
CACATGCGCACACACATGCACGCACATGCGTGCACGCACACACATAAGCAAACACGCATGCATGCACACACGTGCACACACACATGCATGCACGCACATGCACACACATGCATGCAAGCACACACACGCACGCACACGCACAAACCCCTTTCCCTTGGTTCTCCCCTTCCAGGGAGCAGGGGGCAATTTCTGTGCACTTGGGGCTCTGGAATTCTGGTGAAGCTGGTTTTGAAGCATCAAGGAGGCGGAGCTGGGAAGTTCCCGAGGCTCATGCTGACCCAATGTGACACAGAGCACTGTCCCTCCGCCTGTAGGGCTTCCACTGTGCCTGGCGGGCTTGGCTGCGCACAGTGAGCTGGCGACAGCACAGCCTGACACATCTGCCGTCGGAGGGAGACACCCACACAAGCCCCCTGACAGCAAGGAGGGCACAGGACACTTGGGGGAGCGTCGGTGACTGGCACCCACTCAGTCGGGTGCTGGCATGGCCCTAAGGTTTTGCTCGGTGCC
>NW_024347372.1:0-1196 GCF_902729225.1 Pteropus medius
TCTGAATTCGGCCTCCGTGCCTTTGGAGCTTTGCGATCAGCTCTTTGAGCCTCTCATTTCTTCATTTTGAATGCGTCCACAGGGAGCATTACGACCATCCCAGGCAGAAAGGTGAGGGAGAGGGAGGTGTCTGCTTCCGTCCTGAAGTCTGATTTCCACTGCGGAAAGCGGGAAGAGGCCGAGGCCTTAGGAAGGAGCCCCGGGGCCTCTGGGATGAAAAGAGATCATGCTGAATTGTGGCTCTGGAACGCCCGGTGTCCACACTGCGGGGAGGTGGAGGTGCGAGGAGCGGCCTGTCTTCTGTGGTAGAGCAGGGGTCCAGGCAGGTTTCCTTGAAAATCCACCATATACATATATATGCATATAGATGAACATATATATGCATATATATGTATATGGTAGCTTTGGCAAAAAGCTCTCTGGTGACATCCATTTTGAGCCAGAATCGCAGACTTCAGAGAAAAGGCTCACTTGCGGCAAATGCACAGCCCACTCAGGGCAGGGCTCTGAGGGGGCAGTCTTTCTACAAGTCTTCTCTGGAGAACTTCTACAAAATTTTTGAGATTGGAGGAGCACTCACTGACTCTTTGAGCTCCTAGAGGTACAAACTACGTCTCATTCGTCTCTGTATGCTCTTGCAGGGTTCAGGGCCACCCACAGACAGCGTACCCAGGGATGCTTTGGCCCCTGCGTCCATGGCCATTGCAAATCACCATGGAAGGATTCAGTTGGGGCTGCAACACTGCCTGCAGACAGCTACAACCAGGTCACAAATTCCGGCCTCCGTGCCTTAGGAGGCTTTGCGATCAGCTCTTTGAGCCTTTCATTTCTTCTATTTCCTTTTGAAGATGATGATGCGTCCACGGGGACCATTACACACGACCATCCCAGGCAGAAAGGTGTGGGGTGAGGGGAGGAAGGAGGGGTGTCTGCTTGTGCCTTGCTAAATCCCTGAAGGCCAGGCTGATTTCCACTCGCGGGGGAAAGCGGGAAGGAGCCGAGGAGCCTTAGGAAAAGGCCAGGGCCCTCAGGGATGAAAAGAGATCGGCATGCACTGGTGTATGGCTCCTGGAACCCTTGGTGTGTGTGTGTCCCCACTGCCCGGGGAATGGAGGTGCTAGGAGCGGCCTGTCTTCTGTGGTAGACCAAGGTGTGTGTGTGTCCGCAAGGTTTCAGCCGAGAAATCCACCATATAC
>NW_024347373.1:0-975 GCF_902729225.1 Pteropus medius
ACACGAGAAAGAGGGTGTCAGGTGCGCACGTCCGTGCGAGAGGTAAAAACCCACCTTCCGGGACATGGACGCCGGCCGTCTCCCAGGCAAAGACGGGCGGCAAAGGCGAGGGGGTGGGGACCGCAACGGAGCACAAGGACGGCCACGTTACCGCCTCGCACCTGAGTCGCCGGCCACGGGGGAGCGATGACATGTGGCCACACGCCAGCAGGTGACCACACACCAGCAGGTGACCACACGCCAGCAGGTGGCCACACGCCAGCAGGTGGTCCCGCTCAGGCCAGCAGGTGGCCACACGCCGGCAGGTGGTCCCGCTCAGGCCAGCGCGCCTAAGCACACCCAATGCGTCCTGAGCGCCCTCACCATTTTACGTTTTGTCTTTATGGGGGACACGTCCAAGGATAAACCAAGGTGTTACCGTGACGGGTACACTGCTTGGGGTCCAGAGGTCCCTCAGAGGTTCTGGTCTCCCTTTCCCCTTAGGCTGCGGCTTGGGGCAAGTCGCATCACCTCTCTGGTCCTCGGTTTCCTTGTCTGTCCCATGAGCTCTTGCGTCTGAAGCTCCTCTCAGCAACACCCTTTGTTCCGTGACGAAATCCTGGCATTCGTAGCATCAGAACATCTTTCCCGAAAGACCCACGGGGACGGTTGATGTGATGCGGCACCTTGGCCGGCTCCCGGGCTGCCCAGGTATCCGGCTGAGCGTGACTCCCAGGGGTGCGGGCGAGGGTGTTTCTGGCCGAGAGCCGCCTTTGGATCCATGGACTCAGTGAAGCAGGTGCCTCCCATAGTGGGTGAGCATCACTCAGTCCCCTGAGGAGCTAAGTGGACAGAAAGATGGAGAAAGGAAGAAATCAGCCCTTTCTGCCTGGTGGTGGAGCTGGGACGTTGAACTCTGCCCCTGGCTCTCCTGAATTATACCACCGGCCACCTCGTGTCTCCAGCTTCTCACCACGGGACCTCCCAGCCTCCATA
>NW_024347374.1:0-669 GCF_902729225.1 Pteropus medius
TTTCTTGAAAGCCATTTCCAGAAAATTCAAGATTAACTATGCTTTTATGTTTATTTCAATTCTTTAAAAAATCTTTTTTATCACTTTTTTTTCCCCAATCAGTGCAGTATGAAGAACTTGGATGGTTCAGCCAACTGCTCTTCTGGAGGTAGACAATGAACTATGAGGGACTATAACTGAAACCCAGCCAGCGAAATCCAGTTTTATAGGAAATCATTCTGAGATGTCAGTACTATAATATGTTTGCTGGTTGATTTTGTAGCTGAGGTTACGTCTGATAACCTAAGAGATGATATGGGCTCTGGAGTGATTGTGACAGATTGAAAACAAAACAATGTATTTTGGACCTGCATAGTTTTGGATTGCAGTTGTTCATACCCTGAGTCCCAAATTTAAAACTGTTTTACTTTCAGTAATATTTAATAATGAAACCTTTTTTATTATTGTCACATCTTGCTTGTTACTTCATTCATGTTCTTTTTAAAATTTAAATTCATAATCAAGTTGTATTTCAATTATAATACAAATATGTAAGAAAGAGGGCATCACAGATCAGCATGAAGATCATTTAAAAAATGATATTAGTTTGACTGGTTAAATTTAGAGCCTCAACTCATAGCAGTCATCAACATGGTTCCATCTTAATAAATGGTTTTAAAAAAAAAAAAA
>NW_024347375.1:0-336 GCF_902729225.1 Pteropus medius
CGATTCTGGCTCAAAATGGACGTCACCAGAGAGCTTTTCGCCAAAGCTACCATATACATATATATGCATATATATATCTATATGCATATATATGTATATGGTTGATTTTCAAAGGAAACCTGCGTGGACCCCTGGTCTACCACAGAAGACAGGCCGCTGCTAGCACCTCCACCTCCCCGCAGTGTGGACAACGGGCGTTCCAGAGCCACAATTCAGCATGATCTCTTTTTATCTCGGAGGCCCCGGGGCTCCTTCCTCAGGCCGCGGCTCCTTCCCGCTTTCCGCAGTGGAAATCAGACTTAAGGACGGAAGCAGACACCTCCCTCTCCCTCACCT
>NW_024347376.1:0-1233 GCF_902729225.1 Pteropus medius
AAGTCTGCACTATAGGAAATACTGAAAAGGGTCAGGTCACCTAAAACTAAATGACAAAAAAAAAAAAAATACATAATTAGGAGTAAAATGACTATCAGGCAAAGAGAAGCAGAGGACTGCAACCCTTACCAAGAACACGGCATTATAAGCTTAAATAATAATAAGAGAATTGCTATAGCAAGAGAATAATGAACATTTAGCGTACATAGGGAGAAACTGAGATAACAATGACTGAAAAAGGGAAGATTTAAAGATCCAAATTTGCAAAGGGGAATGGAGATAAGGCACACGCAGAAGAAAATAAATGACTGTATATATACAACTATGTTTTATATATTTGTAATGGTAACCACACACCAAAGATTCAGAACTGAAGTATAAAACATAAAACAAGAAGGACTAGAGGCAAAACTCACAAAAGCCAACCAAAATAAAGAAAACAGAAACACAAGGACGAAGAAGCAATGGAAACACTGAGCTATCAGAAAGCAAAAGATAAAGTATCTATAAGAAGACTTCATATTTCAATAATCACCCTAAATGTAAATGGACTGAACTCACCAATAAAAAGGCACAGAGTTCCAGAATGGATCAAAAAACTATATGCTGCCTTCAGGAGGCACATCTCAGCTCCAAAGACAAATATAGACTCAAAGTGAAAGGGTGGAAAATGATATTTCAAGCAAATGGCATTCAGAGGAAAACGGAAGTAGAAGTACTAATATCAGATGAAATCAACTTCAAAATAAAAAAGGTAAAGAAAAATACTGAGAAACACTTCATAACAATAAAGAGAATCATGCACCAAGAAGACACAACACTTCTTAATATCTATGTTCCCAATCAGGGAGCCCCGAAATATGTAAAGCGATTACTAACAGAACAAAAGGGAGAAACAGACCAAAACGCTATCGTAGTAGGGGACCTAAATACCCCACTGTCGGATATGGACAAATCATCCAAACAGAAAATCAATAAGGAAATAACATCCTTAAACGACATATTAGAACAACTGAATATAATTGACATTTACAGAACCCTCCGTCCGAAAACAGCTGCTTATACATTCTTCTCTAGTGCACATAGATCATTCTGCAAAATGAAATCAGGAAGAACTACAAATACATGGAGATTAAACAACATGCTAGTGAAGAATAACTGGGTCAGAGAAGAAATAAAAACAGAAATCAAGAGATACATAGGAATGAATGATAATGATAGTACAACATATCA
>NW_024347377.1:0-24727 GCF_902729225.1 Pteropus medius
CTTTGCGATGAGCTCTTTGAGCCTTTCATTTCTTCATTTTGAATGCGTCCACGGGGACCATTACGACCATCCCGGGCAGAAAGGTGAGGGAGAGGAGGTGTCTGCTTCCGTCCTGAAGTCTGATTTCCACTGCGGAAAGCGGGAAGGAGCCGAGGCCTTAGGAAGGAGCCCCTGGGCCTCTGGGATGAAAAGAGATCCTGCTGAATTGTGGCTCTGGAACGCCCGGTGTCCACACTGCGGGGAGGTGGAGGTGCTAGGAGCGGCCTGTCTTCTGTGGTAGACCAGGGGTCCACGCGGGTTTCCTTCGAAAATCCACCATATACATATATATGCATATAGATGAACATATATATGCATATATATGTATATGGTAGCTTTGGCAAAAAGCTCTCTGGTGACGTCCATTCTGAGCCAGAATCGCAGACTTCTGAGAAAAGGCTCACTTGCGGCAAATGCACAGCCCTCCCGGGGCCTTGGGGCTCTGTGGGCGATGCTCGGTCATCTGCGGGGACTGGGGTACCGAAGTTGGAGGAGCACTCACTGACAATTTGAGCTCCTAGAGGTACAAACTACGTCCCATTCGTCTCTGTGTGCTCTTGCAGGGTTCAGGGCCACCCACAGACAGCGTACCCAGAGATGCTTTGGCCACTGCGTCCATGGCGGCCGTCACCCGCTGGAAAGAGTTCAGTTGGGAGACACTGCAGACAGCTGTGGGTCTGAATTCGGCCTCCGTGCCTTAGGAGCTTTGCGATCAGCTCTTTGAGCCTTTCACTCTTAATTTTCAAAGCGTCCACGGGGACCATTACGACCATCCCAGGCAGAAAGGTGAGGGAGAGGGAGGTGTCTGCTTCCGTCCTGAAGTCTGATTTCCACTGCGGAAAGCGGGATGGAGCCGAGGCCTTAGGAAGGAGCCCAGGGCCTCTGGGATGAAAAGAGATCATGCTGAATTGTGGCTCTGGAACACCCGGTGTCCACACTGCGGGGAGGTGGAGGTGCTAGGAGCGGCCTGTCTTCTGTGGTAGACCAGGGGTCCACGCAGGTTTCCTTCGAAAATCCACCCTATACATATATATGCATATAGGTGAACATATATATGCATATATATGTATATGGTAGCTTTGGCAAAAAGCTCTCTGGTGACGTCCATTTTGAGCCAGAATCGCAGACTTCGAGAAAAGGCTCACTTGCGGCAAATGCACAGCCCTCCCGGGGCCTTGGGGCTCTGTGGGCGATGCTCGGTCATCTGCGGGTACTGGGGTAGCGAAGTTGGAGGAGCACTCACTGGCACTTTGAGCTCCTAGAGGTACAAAGTACGTCTCATTCGTCTCTGTATCCTCTTGCAGGGTTCACGGCCACCCACAGACAGCGTAGCCAGGGATGCTTTGGCCCCTCCGTCCATGGGGGCCGTCACCCGCTGGAAAGAGGTCAGCTGGGAGACACTGCAGACAGCTGTGGGTCTGAATTCGGCCTCCGTGCCTTAGGAGCTTTGCGATCAACTCTCTGAGCCTTTCATTTCTTCATTTTGAATGCGTCCACGGGGACCATCACGACCATCCCAGGCAGAAAGGTGAGGGCGAGGGAGGTGTCTGCTTCCGTCCTGAAGTCTGATTTCCACTAGGAAAGCGGGAAGGAGCCGAGGCCTTAGGAAGGAGCCCCGGGGCCTCTGGGATGAAAAGAGATCATGCTGAATTGTGGCTCTGGAGCGCCCGGTGTCCACACTGCGAGGAGGTGGAGGTGCGAGGAGCGGCCTGTCATCTGTGGTAGTGCAGGGGTCCACGCAGGATTCCTTCGAAAATCCACCATATACATATATATGCATATAGATGAACATATATATGCATATATATGTATATGGTAGCTTTGGCAAAAAGCTCTCTGGTGACGTCCATTTCGAGCCAGAATCGCAGACTTCCGAGAAAAGGCTCACTTGCGGCAAATGCACAGCCCTCCCGGGGCCTTGGGGGCTCTGTGGGCGATGCTCGGTCATCTGCGGGTACTGGGGTAGCGAAGTTGGAGGAGCACTCACTGACACTTTGAGCTCCTAGAGGTACAAACTACGTCTCATTCGTCTCTGTATGCTCTTGCAGGGTGCAGGGCCACCCACAGACAGCGTACCCAGAGATGCTTTGGCCCCTGCGTCCATGGCGGCCGTCACCCGCTGGAAAGAGTTCAGTTGGGAGACACTGCAGACAGCTGTGGGTCTGAATTCGGCCTCCGTGCCTTAGGAGCTTTGCGATCAGCTCTTTGAGCCTTTCATTCTTAATTTTCAATGCGTCCACGGGGACCATTACGACCATCCCAGGCAGAAAGGTGAGGGCGAGGGAGGTGTCTGCTTCCGTCCTGAAGTCTGATTTCCACTGCGGAAAGCGGGAAGGCGCCGAGGCCTTAGGAAGGAGCCCCGGGGCCTCTGGGATGAAAAGAGATCATGCTGAATGTGGCTCTGGAACGCCCGGTGTCCACACTGCGGGGAGGTGGAGGTGCGAGGAGCGGCCTGTCTTCTGTGGTAGAGCAGGGGTCCAGGCAGGTTTCCTTCGAAAATCACCATATACATATATATGCATATAGATGAACATATATATGCATATATATGTATATGGTAGCTTTGGCAAAAAGCTCTCTGGTGACGTCCATTTTGAGCCAGAATCGCAGACTTCCGAGAAAAGGCTCACTTGCTGCAAATGCACAGCCCTCCCGGGGCCTTGGGGCTCTGTGGGCGATGCTCGGTCTTCTGCGGAGACTGGGGTACCGAAGTTGGAGGAGCACTCACTGACACTTTGAGCTCCTAGAGGTACAAACTACGTCCCATTCGTCTCTGTATGCTCTTGCGGGGTTCAGGGCCACCGACAGACAGCGTACCCAGGGATGCTTTGGCACCTGCGTCCATGGCGGCCGTCACCCGCTGGAAAGAGTTCAGTTGGGAGACACTGCAGACAGCTGTGGGTCTGAATTCGGCCTCCGTGCCTTAGGAGCTTTGCGATCAGATCTTTGAGCCTTTCATTTCTTCATTTTGAATGCGTCCACGGGGACCATTACGACCATCCCAGGCAGAAAGGTGAGGGGAGGGAGGTGTCTGCTTCCGTCCTGAAGTCTGATTTCCACTGCGGAAAGCGGGAAGGAGCCGAGGCCTTAGGAAGGAGCCCCGGGGCCTCTGGGATGAAAAGAGATCATGCTGAATTGTGGCTCTGGAACGCCCGGTGTCCACACTGCGGGGAGGTGGAGGTGTGAAGAGCGGCCTGTCTTCTGTGGTAGAGCAGGGGTCCACGCAGGTTTCCTTCGAAAATCCACCATATACATATGTATGCATATAGATGAACATATATATGCATACATATGTATATGGTAGCTTTGGCAAAAAGCTCTCTGGTGACGTCCATTTTGAGCCAGAATCGCAGACTTCCGAGAAAAGGCTCACTTGCGGCAAATGCACAGCCCTCCCGGGGCCTTGGGGCTCTGTGGGCGATGCTCGGTCATCAACAGGGACTTGGGTACCGAAGTTGGAGGAGCACTCACTGACACTTTGAGCTGCTCGAGGTACAAACTACGTCTCATTCGTCTCTGTATGCTCTTGCAGGGTTCAGGGCCACCCACAGACAGCGTACCCAGGGATGCTTTGGCCCCTGCGTCCATGGCGGCCGTCCCCCGCTGGAAAGAGTTCAGTTGGGAGACACTGCAGACAGCTGTGGGTCTGAATTCGACCTCCGTGCCTTAGGAGCTTTGCGATCAGCTCTTTGAGCCTTTCATTTCTTCATTTTGAATGCGTCCACGGGGACCATTACGACCATCCCAGGCAGAAAGGTGAGGGAGAGGGAGGTGTCTGCTTCCGTCCTGATCTGATTTCCACTGCGGAAAGCGGGAAGGAGCCGAGGCCTTAGGAAGGAGCCCCAGGGCCTCTGGGATGAAAAGAGATCATGCTGAATTGTGGCTCTGGAACGCCCGGTGTCCACACTGCGGGGAGGTGGAGGTGCGAGGAGCGGCCTGTCTTCTGTGGTAGAGCAGGGGTCCACGCAGGTTTCCTTCGAAAATCCATCATATACATATAGATGAACATATATATGCATATATATGTATATGGTAGCTTTGACAAAAAGCTCTCTGGTGACGTCCATTTCGAGCCAGAATCGCAGACTTCCGAGAAAAGGCTCACTTGCGGCAAATGCACAGCCCTCCCGGGGCCTTGGGGCTCTGTGGGCGATGCTGGGTCATCTGCGGGTACTGGGGTAGCGAAGTTGGAGGAGCACTCACTGACACTTTGAGCTCCTAGAGGTACAAACTACGTCTCATTCGTCTCTGTATCCTCTTGCAGGGTTCACGGCCACCCACAGACAGCGTAGCCAGGGATGCTTTGGCCCCTCCGTCCATGGGGGCCGTCACCCGCTGGAAAGAGGTCAGCTGGGAGACACTGCAGAAAGCTGTGGGTCTGAATTCGGCCTCCGTGCCTTAGGAGCTTTGCGATCAGCTCTCTGAGCCTTTCATTTCTTCATTTTGAATGCGTCCACGGGGACCATCACGACCATCCCAGTCAGAAAGGTGAGGGCGAGGGAGGTGTCTGCTTCCGTCCTGAAGTCTGATTTCCACTGCGGAAGGCGGGAAGGAGCCGAGGCCTTAGGAAGGAGCCCCGGGGCCTCTGGGATGAAAAGAGATCATGCTGAATTGTGGCTCTGGAACGCCCGGTGTCCACACTGCGGGGAGGTGGAGGTGCTAGGAGCGGCCTGTCTTCTGTGGTAGACCAGGGGTCCACGCAGTTTCCTTCGAAAATCCACCATATGCATATATATGCATATAGATGAACATATATATGCATATATATATGTATATGGTAGCTTTGGCAAAAAGCTCTCTGGTGACATCCATTTTGAGCCAGAATCGCAGACTTCCGAGAAAAGGCTCACTTGCGGCAAATGCACAGCCCTCCCGGGGCCTTGGGGCTCTGTGGGCGATGCTCGGTCATCTGCGGTTACTGGGGTGGCGAAGTTGGAGGAGCACTCACTGACACTTTGAGCTCCTAGAGGTACAAACTACGTCTCATTCGTCTCTGTATCCTCTTGTAGGGTTCAGGGCCACCCACAGACAGCGTTCCCAGGGATGCTTTGGACCCTCCGTCCATGGCGGCCGTCACCCGCTGGATAGAGTTCATTTGGGAGACACTGCAGACAGCTGTGGGTCTGAATTCGGCCTCCGTGCCTTAGGAGCTTTGCGATCACCTCTCTGAGCCTTTTGTTTCTTCATTTTGAATGCGTACACGGAGACTATTACGACCATCCCAGTCAGAAAGGTGAGTGAGAGGAAAGTGTGTGCTTCCGTCTAGAAGTCTGATTTCCAATGTGGAAAGCTCGAAGGAGCAGAGTCCTTAGGAAGGAGCCCCAGGGCCTCTGGGATGAGCTGGGACTCTGTCTCATTGTGGCTCTGGGACCCCTTGTGTCCACAATCCGGGAAGGCGGATATGCTTGGAACGGCCTGCCTTCCCTAAAGACCTGAGGGCAACAGAGCTTTTTCCTGAAAATCCACTATATATTTGTGCATATATATTCATATTCATATATATGCACATGTGTATATGCTAGCTCTGGGATTAATCACTCAGTTCACATCCATTTTGAGCCAGAAATGCATACTTTTGAGAAATAGCTCTCTTGCGGCAAATTGACATGCTGGTCAGTCCCTGGGATTTTGTGGGCAATGTTTTGTCCTCTGCGGGTAGTGGGTTCATACGTTTAACAAGCTCGCAGGGTCCCATTGCGCTCCCTGGGATAGAAAATGGGTCTAATTCCTCTCTGTATCCTTCTGCAGACTTCAGGGCCACCCACAGGCAGTGTGCCCAGCGATATTTTGGGCCGCCCTTCCTTCGTCCCATGTGCCCCTCCATCGTTGCCGTGGAGGAAGCCAAAAGGCATCCTTCTTCTCGTAGAAATAGGTCAGTATGGCAAACTTCAGACACCTGTTGGGCTGTACGTGACTCTGTCACTTATTAGCTGTGTGATCACGTGTATGAGATTGTGTTTTCTGAATTTTGAATAAGTGTACAGGAACCATGACGAGCAGCCCAGGCAGAAAGGTGGAGGAGAGAGAGGTGTCTGCTCCAGTCCAGAGGTCTGATATCAAATTGAAAAAGTAGGAAGGAAGAGAGGCCCCAGGACGGAGCCCCAGTGTCTCTTGGATGAGCTGGGACACGGTCTCATTGCGGCTCTGGGACCCCCTGTGTCCACAATGCGGGAAGGCAGAAGTGCTTGGAACGGCCTGCCTTTCCTAAAGACCTGAGGGCCACACAGCCTTTTTTCCTAAAAATCCAATATATATATATATATATATATATATATATATATGGATATATAGATATATATGGATATATATTGATATATATTTGCATATATATTCATATATATGTATATACATATATATATGGTAGCTCTGGGATTAAGCACTCAGTTCACGTCCATTTTGAGACCAAAGTGCAGACTTTTGAGAAATTGCTCACTTGCGGCAAATACCCAGGCTTATCAGGCCGTGGGCTTTGTGGGCAATGTTCAGTCCTCTGCGGGTTGTTGGGTACAGCCGTTTGACAAGCACTCTGGGTTCCGTGGAGCTCCTTGGGGTGGCTCCATGTCCTGAGCGTCTTTCGTCAGCTCTGGAGGAGGTTGGGCAGCATAAAGCATCAGAAGCTGCTGTCCCCACCATCCTGAATTTTTTCTTGGGGTCAGGTGCAGAGTATTTCAAGACCACTGTTCGGAAAGCGAGCGGGGGTGTGGGGCGGCAGCAGAAGACGCTGCTTAAGAGCACCTGCTCTGGTCTTCAATTGCCCCGTGTTCAAACCTGGCTCCTCCCCCCACCACGTGTGCCCAATTGCCTCATTCTCACAGGCGGTTGCAGGAGGAGCCGGGTTTGAACACGCAGCAGTTTCTACCCTGCCTCTTACTAGCTCAGCTTCTCATTTACCTGTGGATGGTCCTAACGATATTCACCTCCGAGGGTTTCAGTGTATATACAAAGTCATTTCATGTAAGTGTCAGCCCTTATTTTTTCCGAGGTCCTTAGGTTCCAAAGTTGCAGTGGGATTTAGGGGGCAGGGACAGAGGGAGGGGGCCTGAGCCCTTTCATGCGTCCCGCAGCCGCAGCAGTTCACCCCCGTGGAAGGCGACGGCCCTGAGAGATGCCTGGCCAATGCTGGGGGCTGGGGACCGCTCAAAGTTGAGCCCGGGACTCCACATCTCTCCCTCGCCTGCCCCGTAGTCCGCCAGGGTGGTCCGAGGGCAGCAAATAGGCCCCGGAGCTGCGCGCAGCTTCAGGCCCCTCACGGCCCTCCAAGCCCATGCCCGGTGTCACAGAACACAGCGCTGGCCACCAGGCGCTGACGTGGCCGAAACAGACACAGCCGTCTGCAGGCCTTTGCAGGAATCCATGAGCCGACTGGACACGCGGTCGTGACCTTGGAGAGGGAGCATTGACCCTCTGTGCCCTCCCCGCCTTCAGATGTGGCTGGGGTGAGGTTGATGCTCCTGGGATCTCAGGCCTGTGAGGCCCCAGCCCCTCCTGCTCCCCCAGGCATCGCATGCTGGGAAGTCACAGAGTCACATACAGACCAACAGGTGTCTGAAGTTTGCCAAACCGTGTGTGAGACTCAGTTTTCTGAATTTTGAATGAGTGTACATGAACCAATACTCTAAAGCAGCGTGACGGGGGAACTGTGGGCTGGTAGTGATCAGCCTGTGGGGTCGGCGTAGAGATTCTGCACAGGAAGTCTCTGGCGGTATGGTGGACAGGGGTTTCTCAGAGCATGGTCCGCTGCCTGGGGGGACCCTGAGGCTGCTGTCAGACATCAGGGCTGGCCGGGTGCCGCCTCCTGTATAGCGACCTGAGACCTCTGGGTTCTGGAGAAGGTGTCTGGGGTCTTGGTTCAAAGCCGGGGTCTCTGGGTACTGAGCAGCAGCTAGGCCAGAATACGGGGAGGTGGGGGCACAGCCGGGGTCTCAGGCCTCTTGGATGAGAAGGGACCAGGTCGCATTGTGGCTCTGGAAGCCCCTGTGTCCACACTCTGATTCTGTCACTTATTAGGCGTGTGATCTCCTCTCTGAGACTTAGTTGACTTATTTTTGAATGAATGAGCATCCACGGACCCCCACGACCATCCCAGGAAGAAATGTGACCGTGGATAGGTGACTGCTCTAGTCCAAAAGTTTCTATTCAAACTGAGAAAGCGGGAAGGAACAGAGTCCTAGGAAAGGAGTCCTGGGGCTTCTTGGATGAGCTGCAACACTGTCTCATTGTGGCTCTGGTACCCCCTGTGTCCACCCTCCGGGAAGGCGGATGTGCATCGAACGGCCTGCCGTCCCTAAAGACCTGAGGGCAACCAACATTTTTTCCTAAAAATCCACGATATATATATGTGAATATATATTCATATATATGCATATATATATATATACATAAATACATATATATATATGCATATATATATATATGGTAGCTCTGGCATTAAGTACTCAGTTCACGTCCATTTAGAGCCCAAAGTGCAGACTTTTGAGAAATTGCTCACTTGCGACAAATACACAGGCTTGTCAGGCCCTGGGGCTTTGTGGGCCATGTTCAGTACTCTGCGGGTAGTGGGTACATACATTTGATGAGCTCTCAGGGTCCCATTGAGCTCCCTGGGATAGAAAATGGGTCTAATTTCTCTCTGTATCCTTCTGCCGACTTCAGGACCACCCACAGGCAGTGTGCCCAGCGATTCTTTGGGTCGCCGTTCCATCGTCCTATGTGCCCATCCATCCTTCTCGAGGAGGCACCCAAAATGACATCCTTCGCCAGTAGAAAGAGGTCAGTTTGGCAAACTTCAGACACCTGTTGGGCTGTATGTGACTCTGTCACTTATTAGCTGTGTGATCACGTGTATGAGACTCAGTTTTCTGAATTTTGAATGAGTGTACATGAACCATGACGAGCAACTCAGGCACAAAGGTGAAGGAGAGGGAAGTCTCTGATCCAGTCCAGAGTTCTGATGTCTAATCGAAAAAGAAGGAAGGAAGAGAGGCCCCAGGACGGAGCCCCGGTGCCTCTTGGATGAGCTGGGACACTGTCTCATTGTGGCTCTGGGACCCCGTGTGTCCACAATCCGGGAAGGCGGATGTGCTTGCAACGGCCTGCCTTCCCTAAAGACCTGAGGGCAACACAGCCTTTTTTCCTAAAAGTCCACCATATATATGTGCATATATATTCATATATATATGTGCATATATATATATGGTAGTTCTGGCATTAAGCACTCAGTTCACGTCCATGTTGATCCCAAAGTACAGACTTTTGAGAAATTGCTCACTTGCGGGAAATACACAGGATAGTCAGGCCCTGGCGCTTTATGGGCAATGTTCAGTCCTCTGCGGGTAGTGGGTACATACTTTTGACAAGCTCTCAGGGTCCCATTGAGCTCCTTGGGACAGAAATGGGTCTAATTCCTCTCTGTATTTTTCTGCAGACTTCATGGCCACCCACAGGCTGTGTGCCACCTTCCATCGTCCCATGTGCCCCTCCATCCTTGTCGAGGAGGAAGCTAAAATGGAATCCTTCAACTCCTACAAAGAGGTCAGGTTGGCAAACTTTAGACACCTGTTGGGCTGTATGTGACTCTGTCACTTATTAGCTGTGTATGAGACTCGGTTTTCTGAAATTTGAGTGAGTGTACAGGAACCATGACGAGCAGCCCAGCCACAAAGATGAAGGACAGGGAGGTGTCTGCGCCTGTCCAGAGCTCTGATATCAAATTGAAGAAGCAGGAAGGAAGAGAGGCCCCAGGACGGAGCCCCATGCCTCTTTGATGAGCTGGGACACTGTCTCGCTGTGGCTCTGGGAACCCCTGAGTCCACAATCCGGGAAGGCGGATGTGCTTGGAACGGCCGGCCTTCCCTAAAGACCTGAGGGCAACACAAACTTTTTTCCTAAAAATCCACGATATATATATGTGCATATATATTCATATATATGCATATATATATGCATATATGTATATGCATATATATATATGCATATATATATATATATATACACACATACATATATATATATATATATATATATATATATATATATATATATATATATATATATATATGTATGTATATATATACATGGTAGCTCTGGCATTAACCACTCAGTTCACGTCCATTTTGAGCCCAAAGTACAGACTTTAGAGAAATTGCTCACTTGCGGCACATACACAGGCTTGTCAGGCCCTGGGGCTTTGTGGCCTTGTTCAGTCCTCTGCGGGTAGTGGGTCAATACGTTTGACAAGCTCTCAGGGTCCCATTGAGCACTTGGGACAATAAATGGGTCTAATTCCTCTCTGTATCCTCCTGTAGACTTCAGGGCCACCCACAGGCAGTGTTCCCAGCGATGCTTTGGGCCGCCCTTCCATCGTCCCATGTGCCCCTCCATACTTGTCGACGAGGAAGCCAAAATGGCATCCTTCCCCTGGTAGAAAGAGGTCAGTTTGGCAAACTTCAGACACCTGTTGGGTTGTATGTGACTGTGTCACTTATTAGCTGTGTGATCACGTGAATGAGAATCACTTTTCTGAATTTTGAATGCGTGTACAGAAACCATGACGAGCAGCCCAGGTAGAAAGGTGAAGGACAGGGAGGTGTCTGCTCCAGTCCAGAGCTCTGATTACAAATTGAAGAGCAGGAAGGAACAGAGGCCCCAGGACAGAGCCCCATGCCTCTTTGATGAGCTGGGACACTGTCTCATTGTGTCTATGGGAACCCCTGAGTCCACAATCCGGGAAGGCGGATGTGCGTGCAACGGCCTGCCTTCCCTAAAGACCTGAGGGCAACACAGCCTTTTTTCCTAAAAATCCACCATATATATATGCGCATATATATATAGATATATATATGCACATATATTCATATATATGCACATATATGCACATATATTCATATATATGCACATATATGTATGGTAGTTCTGGCATTAACCACTCAGTTCATGTCCATTTTGCGCCCAAATTAGAGACCTTTGAGAAATTGCTCACTTGCGGCACATACACAGGCTTTTCAGGCCCTGGGGCTTTGTGGCCTTGTTCAGTCCTCTGCGGGTAGTGGGTACATATGTTTGACAAGCTCTCAGGCAACCATTGAGCTCCTTGGGACAGAAAATGGGTCTAATTCCATTGTGTATACTTCTGTAGACTTCAGGGCCACCCACAGTCAGTGTGACCAGCGATTCTTTGGGCGACCATTCCATTGTCCCATGTTCCCGTCCAACCTTGTAGAAGAGGAAGCCAAAATGGTTCCTGGTGAAGGACAGGGAGTGAAGGACAGGGAGGTGTCTGATCCAGTCCAGAGCTCTGATGTCACATTTGAAAAACAGGAAGGAAGAGAGGCCCCAGCACGGAACCCCGGGGCCTGTTGGATGAGCTGGGACACTGTCTCATAGTGGCTCTCTGACCCACAGTGTCCACTCTCCCTGACGATGGATGTGCTTGGAACGGCCTGCTTTCCTTAAAGAGCTGAAAGCAACAGAGCTTTTTTTCTTAAAAAATCTCCCTTTTATATATGTGCATATATATATGCATATATATGTATATATATTTATATATGGTACCTCTGGCTTTCAGCACTCAGTTCACGTTCATTTTGAGGCCAAAGTGCAGACTTTTGAGAAATTCCTCACTTGCGGCAAATACACAGGCTTATCAGGCCCCAGGGCTTTGTGGGCATTGTTCAGTGTACTGCGGGTAGTGGGTACATACGTTTGACATGCTCTCAGCATCCCATTGAGCTCCTTGGGACAGAAAATGGGTCTAATTCCTGTCTTTATCCATGTGCAGACTTCAGGGACACCCACAGGCAGTGTGCCCAGCGATGCTTTGGACCGCCCTTCCATCGTCCCAGGTGCCCTTCCATCCTTGTGGAGGAGGAAGCCAAAATGGCATCCTTCACCTTGTAGAAAGAGGTCAGTTTCGCAAAGTCAGACACCTGTTGGGCTGTATGTGACTCTGTCTCTTACTAGATGTGTGATCATGTGCATGAGACTCAGTTTTCTGAATTTTGAATGAGTATACAGGAACCATGACGAGCAGCCCAGGCAGAAAGGTGAAGGATAGGGACGTGTCTGCTCCAGTCCAGAGCTCTGATATCAAATTGAAAAAGCAGGAAGGAAGAGAGGCCCCAAGTCTGAGCCCCGGTGCCTATCTGATGAGCTGGGACACTGTCTCATTGTGGCTCTCGGAAACCCTGTGTCCCCAATCCGGGAAGGCGGATGTGCTTGGAACAGGTTGCCTTCCCTAAAGACCTGAGGGCAACATAGCCTTTTTTCCTAAAATCCACCATATATATATGTGCATATATATATGCATATATATATATGCACATATATATACACGGTAGCTCTGGCATTAAGCACTCAGTACACGTCCATTTTGAGCCAAAAGTGGAGACTTTTGAGAAATTGCTCACTTTCGACAAATACACAGGCTTGTCAGGCCCTGGGGCTTTGTGGGCAATGTTCAGTCCTCTGAGGGTAGTGGGTACATACGTTTGACAAGCTCTCAGGGTACCATTGAGCTCCTTGGGACAGAAAATGTGTCTAATTCCTCTCTGTATCCTTCTGTAGACTTCAGTGCCACCCACAGGCAGTGTGCCCAGCGATGCTTTGGGCCGCCCTTCCATCGTCCCATGTGCCCCTCCATCTTTGTCGAGGAGGAAGCCAAAATGGCATCCTTCCCCTGGTAGATAGAGGTCAGTTTGGCAAACCTCAGACACCTGTTGGCTGTATGTGACTCTGTCACTTATTAGCTGTGTGATCACGTGTATGAGACTCAGTTTTCTGAATTTTGAATGAGTGTACAGGAAACATGACGAGCAGCCCAGGCAGAAAGGTGAAGGAGATGGAGGTGTCTGTTCCAGTCCAGAGCTCTGATATCACATGAAAAAGCAGGAAGGAAGAGAGGCCCAAGCACGGAGCCCTGGGGCTTCTTGGATGAGCTGGGACACTGCCTCTTTGTGGCTCTGGAACCCCCTGTGTCCACAATCCGGAAAGGCGGATGTGCTTGAAGTGGCCTGCCTTCCCTAAAGACCTGAAGGCAACACAGACTTTTTCCTAAAATTCCACCATATATATATGTGCATATATATTCATATATATGCACATATATGTATGGTAGCTCTGGCATTAACCACTCAGTTCACGTCCATTTTGAGCGCAAAGTACAGACTTTTGAGAAATTGCTCACTTGCGGAACATACACAGGCTTGTCAGGCCCTGGGGCTTTGTGGCCTGTTCAGTCCTCTGCGGGTAGTGGGTCAATACGTTTGACAAGCTCTCAGGGTCCCATTGAGCACCTTGGGACAGAAAATGGGTCTAATTCCTCTCTGTATCCTCCTGTAGACTTCAGGGCCACCCACAGGCAGTGTGCCCAGCGATGCTTTGGGCCGCCATTCCATCGTCCCATGTGCCCCTCCATCCTTGTCGAGGAGGAAGCCTAAATGGCATCCTTCCCCTGGTAGAAAGAGGTCTGTTTGGCAAACTTCAGACACCTGTTGGGCTGTATGTGACTCTGTCACTTATTAGCTGTGTGATCACGTGTATGAGACTCACTTTTCTGAATTTTGAATGAGTGTACAGAAACCATGACGAGCAGCCCAGGTAGAAAAGTGAAGGACAGGGAGGTGTCTGCTCCAGTCCAGAGCTCTGATTACAAATTGAAGAGCAGGAAGGAACAGAGGCCCCAGGACGAAGCCCCATGCCTCTTTGATGAGCTGGGACACTGTCTCATTGTGTCTATGGGAACCCCTGAGTCCACAATCCGGGAAGGCGGATGTGCGTGCAACGGCCTGCCTTCCCTAAAGACCTGAGGGCAACACAGCTTTTTTCCTAAAAATCCACCATATATATATTCGCATATATATATAGATATATATATGCACATATATTCATATATATGCACATATATGCACATATATTCATATATATGCACATATATATTCATATATATGCACATATATTCATATATATGCACATATATATTCATATATATGCACATATATGTATGGTAGTTCTGGCATTAACCACTCAGTTCATGTCCATTTTGCGCCCAAAGTAGAGACCTTTGAGAAATTGCTCACTTGCGGCACATACACAGGCTTTTCAGGCCCTGGGGCTTTGTGGCCTTGTTCAGTCCTCTGCCGGTAGTGGGTACATATGTTTGACAAGCTCTCAGGCAACCATTGAGCTCCTTGGGACAGAAAATAGGTCTAATTCCCTTCTGTATACTTCTGTAGACTTCAGGGCCACCCACAGTCAGTGTGACCAGCGATTCTTTGGGCGACCATTCCATTGTCCCATGTTCCCGTCCAACCTTGTAGAAGAGGAAGCCAAAATGGTTCCTGGTGAAGGACAGGGAGGTGAAGGACAGGGAGGTGTCTGATCCAGTCCAGAGCTCTGATGTCACATTTGAAAAACAGGAAGGAAGAGAGGCCCCAGCACGGAACCCCGGGGCCTGTTGGATGAGCTGGGACACTGTCTCATAGTGGCTCTCGGACCCACAGTGTCCACTCTCCCTGACGACGGATGTGCTTGGAACGGCCTGCTTTCCTTAAAGAGCTGAAAGCAACAAAGCTTTTTTTCTTAAAAAATCTCCCTTTTATATATGTGCATATATATATGCATATATATATATATATATATTTATATATGGTACCTCTGGCTTTCAGCACTCAGTTCACGTCCATTTTGAGGCCAAAGTGCAGAGTTTTGAGAAATTCCTCACTTGGGGCAAATACAAAGGCTTATCAGGCCCCAGGGCTTTGTGGGCATTGTTCAGTGTACTGCGGGTAGTGGGTACATACGTTTGACATGCTCTCAGGGTCCCATTGAGCTCCTTGGGACAGAAAATGGGTCTAATTCCTGTCTTTATCCATGTGCAGACTTCAGGGACACCCACAGTCAGTGTGCCCAGCGATGCTTTGGACCGCCCTTCCATCGTCCCAGGTGCCCTTCCATCCTTGTGGAGGAGGAAGCCAAAATGGCATCCTTCGCCTTGTAGAAAGAGGTCAGTTTCGCAAAGTCAGACACCTGTTGGGCTGTATGTGACTCTGTCTCTTACTAGATGTGTGATTATGTGCATGAGACTCAGTTTTCTGAATTTTGAATGAGTATACAGGAACCATGACGAGCAGCCCAGGCAGAAAGGTGAAGGACAGGGACGTGTCTGCTCCAGTCCAGAGCTCTGATATCAAATTGAAAAAGCAGGAAGGAAGAGAGGCCCCAAGTCAGAGCCCCGGTGCCTATCTGATGAGCTGGGACACTGTCTCATTGTGGCTCTGGGAAGCCCTGTGTCCCCAATCCGGGAAGGCGGATGTGCTTGGAACAGGTTGCCTTCCCTAAAGACCTGAGGGCAACATAGCCTTTTTTCCTAAAATCCACCATATATATATGTGCATATATATGCATATATATATATATGCACATATATATACATGGTAGCTCTGGCATTAAGCACTCAGTACACGTCCATTTTGAGCCAAAAGTGGAGACTTTTGAGAAATTGCTCACTTTCTACAAATACACAGGCTTATCAGGCCCTGGGGCTTTGTGGGCAATGTTCAGTCCTCTGAGGGTAGTGGGTACATACGTTTGACAAGCTCTCAGGGTACCATTGAGCTCCTTGGGACAGAAAATGTGTCTAATTCCTCTCTGTATCCTTCTGTAGACTTCAGGGCCACCCACAGGCAGTGTGCCCAGCGATGCTTTCGGCCGCCCTTCCATCGTCCCATGTGCCCCTCCATCTTTGTCGAGGAGGAAGCCAAAATGGCATCCTTCCCCTGGTAGATAGAGGTCAGTTTGGCAAACCTCAGACACCTGTTGGCTGTATGTGACTCTGTCACTGATTAGCTGTGTGATCACGTGTATGAGACTCAGTTTTCCGAATTTTGAATGAGTGTACAGGAAACATGACGAGCAGCCCAGGCAGAAAGGTGAAGGAGACGGAGGTGTCTGTTCCAGTCCAGAGCTCTGATATCACATGAAAAAGCAGGAAGGAAGAGAGGCCCAAGCACGGAGACCTGGGGCTTCTTGGATGAGCTGGGACACTGCCTCTTTGTGGCTCTGGAACCCCCTGTGTCCACAATCCGGGAAGGCGGATGTGCTTGAAGCGGCCTGCCTTCCCTAAAGACCTGAGGGCAACACAGCCTTTTTTCCTAAAAATCCACCATATATATATGTGCATATATATATAGATATATATATATGCACATATATGCCCATATATTCATATATATGAACATATATATTCATATATATGCACATATATATTCATATACATGCACATATACGTATGGTAGTTCTGGCATTAACCACTGAGTTCATGTCCATTTTGAGCCCAAAGTACAGACTTTTGAGAAATTGCTCACTTGCGGCACATACACAGGATTTTCAGGCCCTGGGGCTTTGTGGCCTTGTTCAGTCCTCTGCGGGAAGTGAGTACATACGTTTGACAAGCTCTCAGGGTCCCATTGAGCTCCTTGGGACAGAAAATGGATCTAATTCCACTGTGTATCCTTCTGTAGACTTCAGGGCCACCCACAGTCAGTGTTCCCAGCGCTGCTTTGGGCCACCATTCCATCGTCCCATGTTCCCGTCCAACCTTGTAGAAGAGGAAGCCAAAATGGTATCCTTCGCCTGGTAGAAAGAGGTCAGTTTGGCAAACTTCAGACCCTTGTTGGGCTGTATGTGACTCTGTCTCTTCTTAGCTGTGTGATCATGTGCATGAGACTCAGTTTTCTGAATTTTGAATGAGTATACAGGAACCAAGACGAGCAGCCCAGACAGAAAGGTGAAGGACAGGGACGTGTCTGCTCCATTCCAGAGCTCTGATATCAAATTGAAAAAGCAGGAAGGAAGAGAGGCCCCAGGACTGAGCCCCGGTGCCTCTGGGATGAGCTGGGACACTGTCTCGTTGTGGCTCTGGGAAACCCTGTGTCCACAATCCGGGAAGGCGGATGTGCTTGAAGCGGCCTGCCTTCCCTAAAGACCTGAAGGCAACACAGCCTTTTTCCTAAAATTCCACCATATATATATGTGCATATATATTCATATATATGCACATATATGTATGGTAGCTATGGCATTAACCACTCAGTTCACGTCCATTTTGAGCGCAAAGTACAGACTTTTGAGAAATTGCTCACTTGCGGCAAATACACAGGCTTGTCAGGCCCTGGGGCTTTGTGGCCTTGTTCAGTCCTCTACGGGTAGTGGGTCAATATGTTTGACAAGCTCTCAGGGTCCCATTGAGCACCTTGGGACAGAAAATGGGTCTAATTCCTTTCTGTATCCTTCTGCAGATATCAAGGCCACCCACAGCTGTGTGCCCAGCGAATCTTTGGGCCGCCCTTCCATCGTCCCATGTGCCCTCCATCCTTGTGGAGGAGGAAGCCAAAATAGCATCCTGCCCCTGGAAGAAAGAGGTCAGTTTGGCAAACTTCAGAAACCTGTTGGGCTGTATGTGACTCGGTGACTTATTAGCTGTGTGATCACGTATATGAGACACACTTTTCTGAATTTCATATATATATATGAATTTTAATATATATATGTGCCTATATATATTCATATATACATAGGCACATATATATATGGTAGCTCTGGCATTAAGCACTCAGTTCACGTCCGTTTCGAGCCCAAAGTGTAGACTTTTGAGAAATTGCACACTTGCAGCAAATACACAGGCTTGTGAGGCCCTGGGGCTTTGTGGGCATTGTTCAGTCCTCTGCAGGTAGTGGGTCCATAATTTTGACAAGCTTTCAGGGTCCAATTAAGCTCCTTGAGGCAGAAAATGGGTCTAATTCCTCTCTGTATCCTTCTGCAGAGTTCAGGGCAGCCCACAGACAGAGTACCCAGGGATGCTTTGGCCCCTCCGTCCATTGCGGCCTTAACCCGCTGGGTAGAGGTCAGTTGCGGGGTTCTGCAGACAGCTGTGGGTCTGACTTCGGCCTCCGTGCCTTAGGAGCTTTGCGATCAGCTCTTTGAGCCTTTCATTTCTTCATTTTGAATGCGTCCACGGGGACCATTACGACCATCCCAGGCTGAAAGGTGAGGGAGAGGGAGGTGTCTGCTTCCGTCCTGAAGTGTGATTTCCACTGCGGAAAGCGGGAAGGAGCCGAGGACTGAGGAATGAGCCCCGGGGCCTCCGGAATAAAAAGAGATCATGCTGAATTGTGGCTCTGGAACGCCCGGTGTCCACACTGCGGGGAGGTGGAGGTGCTAGCAGTGGCCTGTCTTCTGTGGTAGACCAGGGGTCCACGCATGTTTCCTTCGAAAATCCACCATATACATATAGATGCATATAGATGAATATATATATGCATCTATATGCATATGGTAGCTATGGCGAAAAGCTCTCTGGTGACGTCCATTTTGAGCCAGAATCGCAGACTTCCGAGAAAAGGCTCACTTGCGGCAAATGCACAGCCCTCCCGGGGCCTTGGGGCTCTGTGGGCCATGCCCGGTCATCTGCGGGTACTGGGGTGGCGAAGTTGGAGGAGCACTCACTGACACTTTGAGCTCCTAGAGGTACAATCTACGTGTCATTCGTCTCTGTATGCTCTTGCAGGGTTCAGGGCCGCCCACAGATAGCGTACCCAGGGATGCTTTGGCCCCTCCGTCCATGGCGGCCGTCACCCGCTGGAAAGAGTTCAGTTGGGAGACACTGCAGACAGCTGTGGGTCTGAATTAGGCCTCCGTGCCTTAGGAGCTTTGCGATCAGCTCTTTGAGCCTTTCATTTCTTCATTTTGAATGCGTCCACGGGGACCATTACGACCATCCCAGGCAGAAAGGTGAGGGAGAGGGAGGTGTCTGCTTCCGTCCTGAAGTCTGATTTCCACTGCGGAAAGCGGGAAAGAGCCGAGGCCTGAGGAAGGAGCCCCGGGGCCTCCGGGATGAAAAGAGATCATGCTGAATTGTGGCTCTGGAACGCCCGGTGTCCACACTGCGGGAGGTGGAGGTGCTAGGAGCGGCCTGTCTTCTGTGGTAGACCAGGGGTCCACGCAGGTTTTCTTCGAAAATCCACCATATACATATATATGCATATAGATGAACATATATATGCATATATATGTATATGGTAGCTTTGGCAAAAAGCTCTCTGGTGACGTCCATTTCGAGCCAGAATCGCAGACTTCCAAGAAAAGGCTCACTTGCGGCAAATGCACAGCCCTCCCGGGGCCTTGGGGCTCTGTGGGCCATGCCCGGTCATCTGCGGGTACTGGGGTGGCGAAGTTGGAGGAACACTCACTGACACTTTGAGCTCCTAGAGGTACAAACTACGTGTCATTCGTCTCTGCATCCTCTGGCAGGGTTCAGGGCCAGCCACAGACAGAGTACCCGGGGATGCTTTGGCCCCTCCGTCCATGGCGGCCGTCAACCGTTGTAAAGAGTTCAGTTGGGAGACACTGCAGACAACTGTGGGTCTGAATTCGGCCTCCGTGCCTTAGGAGCTTTGCGATCAGCTCTTTGAGCCTTTCATTTCTTCATTTTGAATGCGTCCACGGGGACCATTAGGACCATCCCAGGCAGAAAGGTGAGGGAGAGGGAGGTGTCTGCTTCCGTCCTGAAGTCTGATTTTCACTGCGGAAAGCGGGAAGGAGCCGAGACCTGAGGAAGGAGCCCCTGGGCCTCTGGGATGAAAAAGATCATGCGGAATTGTGGCTCTGGAACGCCCGGTGTCCACATTGCGGGGAGGTGGAGGTGCTAGGAGCGGCCTGTCTTCTGTGGTAGACCAGGGGTCCACGCAGGTTTCCTTCGAAAATCCACCATATACATATATATGCATATAGATGAATATATATGCATATATATGTATATGGTAGCTTTGGCAAAAAGCTCTCTGGTGACGTCCATTTTGAGCCAGAATCGCAGACATCCGAGAAAAGGCTCACTTGCGGCAAATGCACAGCCCTCCCGGGGCCTTGGGGCTCTATGGGCCATGCCCGGTCATCTGCGGGTACTGGGGTGGCGAAGTTGGAGGAGCACTCACTGACACTTTGAGCTCCTAGAGGTACAAACTACGTGTCATTCGTCTCTGCATCCTCTTGCAGGGTTCAGGGCCGCCCACAGACAGCGTACCCGGGATGCTTTGGCCCCTCCGTCCATGGCGGCCGTCACCCGCTGGAAAGAGTTCAGTTGGGAGACACTGCAGACAGCTGTGGGTCTGAATTCGGCCTCCGTGCCTTAGGAGCTTTGCGATCAGCTCTTTGAGCCTTTCATTTCTTCATTTTGAATGCGTCCACGGGGACCATTACGACAATCCCAGGCAGAAAGGTGAGGGAGAGGGAGGTGTCTGCTTCCGTCCTGAAGTCTGATTTCCAATGCGGAAAGCAGGAAGGAGCAGAGGCCTTAGGAAGGAGCCCCGGGGCCTCTGGGATGAAAAGAGATCATGCTCAATTGTGGCTCTGGAACGCCCGGTGTCCACCCTCCGGGGAGGTGGAGGTGCTGGGAGCGGCCTGTCTTCTCTTGTAGACCAGGGTCCACACAGGTTTCCTTCGAAAATCCACCATATACATATATATGCATATAGATGAACATATATATGCATATATATGTATATGGTAGCTTTGGCAAAAAGCTCTCTGGTGACGTCCATTTCGAGCCAGAATCGCAGACTTCCGAAAAAAGGCTCACTTGCGGCAAATGCACAGCCCTCCCGGGGCCTTGGGGCTCTGTGGGCCATGCCCGGTCATCTGCGGGTACTGGGGTGGCGAAGTTGGAGGAGCACTCACTGACACTTTGAGCTCCTAGAGGTACAAACTACGTGTCATTCGTCTCTGCATCCTCTTGCAGGGGTCAGGGCCGCCCACAGACAGCGTACCCAGGAATGCTTTGGCCCTCCGTCATGGCGGCCGTCACCCGCTGGAAAGAGTTCAGGTGGAAGACACTGCAGACAGCTGTGGGTCTGAATTCGGCCTCCGTGCCTTAGGAGCTTTGCGATCAGCTCTTTGAGCCTTTCATTTCTTCATTTTGAATGCGTCCACGGGGACCATTACGACCATCAGGCAGAAAGGTGAGGGAGAGGGAGGTGTCTGCTTCCGTCCTGAAGTCTGATTTCCAATGCGGAAAGCAGGAAGGAGCAGAGGCCTTAGGAAGGAGCCCCGGGGCCTCTGGGATGAAAGAGATCATGCTGAATTGTGGCTCTGGAACGCCCGGTGTCCACACTGCGGGGAGGTGGAGGTGCTAGCAGCGGCCTGTCTTCTGTGGTAGACCAGGGGTCCACGCAGGTTTCCTTCGAAAATCCACCATATACATATAGATACATATAGATGAATATATATATGCATCTATATGTATATGGTAGCTTTGGCGAAAAGCTCTCTGGTGACGTCCATTTTGAGCCAGAATCGCAGACTTCCGAGAAAAGGCTCACTGCGGCAAATGCACAGCCCTCCCGGGGCCTTGGGGCTCTGTGGGCCATGCCCGGTCATCTGCGGGTACTGGGGTGGCGAAGTTGGAGGAGCACTCACTGACACTTTGAGCTCCTAGAGGTACAAACTACGTGTCATTCGTCTGCATCCTCTTGCAGGGGTCAGGGCCGCCCACAGACAGCGTACCCGGGGATGCTTTGGCCCCTCCGTCCATGGCGGCCGTCACCCGCTGGAAAGAGTTCAGTTGGGAGACACTGCAGACAGCTGTGGGGCTGAATTCGGCGTCCGTGCCTTAGGAGCTTTGCGATCAGTTCTTTGAGCCTTTCATTTCTTCATTTTGAATGCGTCCACGGGGACCATTACGACCATCCCAGGCTGAAAGGTGAGGGAGAGGGAGGTGTCTGCTTCCGTCCTAAAGTCTGATTTCCACTGCGGAAAGCGGGAAGGAGCCGAGGCCTGAGGAAGGAGCCCCAGGGCCTCAGGGATGAAAAGAGATCATGCTGATTTGTGGCTCTGGAACGCACGGTGTCCACACTGCGGGGAGGTGGAGGTGCTAGCAGCGGCCTGTCTTCTGTGGTAGCCAGGGGTCCACGCAGGTTTCCTTCGAAAATCCACCATATACATATATATGCATATAGATATATGCATATATATGTATATGGTAGCTTTGGCGAAAAGCTCTCTGGTAACGTCCATTTGAGCCAGAATCGCAGACTTCCGAGAAAAGGCTCACTTGTGGCAAATGCATAGCCCTCCCGGGGCCTTGGGGCTCTGTGGGCCATGCCCGGTCATCTGCGGGTACTGGGGTGGCGAAGTTGGAGGAGCACTCACTGACACTTTGAGCTCCTAGAGGTACAAACTACGTGTCATTCGTCTCTGTATCCTCTTGCAGGGGTCAGGCCGCCCACAGACAGCGTACCCTGGGATGCTTTGGCCCCTCCGTCCATGGCGGCCGTCACCCGCTGGAAAGAGTTCAGTTGGGAGACACTGCAGACAGCTGTGGGTCTGAATTCGGCCTCGTGCCTTAGGAGCTTTGCGATCAGCTCTTTGAGCCTTTCATTTCTTCATTTTGAATGCGTCCACGGGGACCATTACGACCATCCCAGGCAGAAAGGTGAGGGAGAGGGAGGTGTCTGCTTCCGTCCTATAGTCTGATTTCCACTGCGGAAAGCGGGAAGGAGCCGAGGCCTTAGGAAGGAGCCCCGGGGCCTCTGGGATGAAAAGAGATCATGCTGAATTGTGGCTCTGGAACGCCCGGTGTCCACACTGCCGGGAGGTGGAGGTGCTAGGAGCGGCCTGTCTTCTGTGGTAGACCAGGTGTCCACGCAGGTTTCCTTCGAAAATCCACCATATACATATATATGCATATAGATGAACATATCTATGCATATATATATATATGGTAGCTTTGGCAAAAAGCTCTCTGGTGACGTCCATTTTGAGCCTGAATCGCAGACTTCCGAGAAAAGGCTCACTTGCGGCAAATGCACAGCCCTCCCGGGGCCTTGGGGCTCTGTGGGCGATGCTCGGTCATCTGCGGGTACTGGGGTACCGAAGTTGGAGGAGCACTCACTGACACTTGAGCTCCTAGAGGTACAAACTACGTCCCATTCGTCTCTGTATGCTCTTGCAGGGTTCAGGGCCACCCACAGACAGCGTAGCCAGGGATGCTTTGGCCCCTCCTTCCATGGCGGCCGTCACCCGCTGGAAAGAGTTCAGTTGGGAGACACTGCAGACAGCTGTGGGTCTGAATTCGGCCTCCGTGCCTAGGAGCTTTGCGATCAGCTCTTTGAGCCTTTCATTTCTTCATTTTGAATGCGTCCACGGGGACCATTACGACCATCCCAGGCTGAAAGGTGAGGGAGAGGAAGGTGTCTGCTTCCGTCCTGAAGTCTGATTTCCACTGCTGAAAGCGGGAAGGAGCCGAGGCCTGAGGAAGGAGCCCCGGGGCCTCCGGGATGAAAAGAGATCATGCTGAATTGTGGCTCTGGAACGCCCGGTGTCCACACTGCTGGGAGGTGGAGGTGCTAGCAGCGGCCTGTCTTCTGTGGTAGACCAGGGGTCCACGCAGGTTTCCTTCGAAAATCCACCATATACATATAGATGCATATAGATATATGCATCTATATGTATATGGTAGCTTTGGCGAAAAGCTCTCTGGTGACGTCCATTTGAGCCAGAATCGCAGACTTCCGAGAAAAGGCTCACTTGCGGCAAATGCACAGCACTCCCGGGGCCTTGGGGCTCTGTGGGCCATGCCCGGTCATCTGCGGGTACTGGGGTGGCGAAGTTGGAGGAGCACTCACTGACACTTTGAGCTCCTAGAGGTACAAACTACGTGTCATTCAACTCTGCATCCTCTGGCAGGGGTCAGGGCCGCCCACAGACAGCGTACCCGGGGATGCTTTGGCCCCTCCGTCCATGGCGGCCGTCACCCACTGGAAAGAGTTCATTTGGGAGACACTGCAGACAGCTGTGGGTCTGAATTCGGCCTCCGTGCCTTAGGAGCTTTGCGATCAGCTCTTTGAGCCTTTCATTTCTTCATTTTGAATGCGTCCATGGGGACCATTACGACCATCCCAGGCAGAAAGGTGAGGGAGAGGGAGGTGTCTGCTTCCGTCCTGAAGGCTGATTTCCACTGCGGAAAGCGGGAAGGAGCCGAGGCCTTAGGAAGGAGCCCTGGGGCCTCAGGGATGAAAAGAGATCATGCTGAATTGTGGCTCTGGAACGCCCGGTGTCCCCACTGCGGGGAGGTGGAGGTGCTAGGAGCGGCCTGTCTTCTGTGGTAGACCAGGGTCCACGCAGGTTTCCTTCGAAAATCCACCATATACATATATATGCATATAGATGAACATATATATGCATATATATGTATATGGTAGCTTTGGCAAAAAGCTCTCTGGTGACGTCCATTTTGAGCCAGAATCGCAGACTTCCGAGAAAAGGCTCACTTGCGGCAAATGCACAGCCCTCCCGGGGCCTTGGGGCTCTGTGGGCCATGCCCGGTCATCTGCGGTACTGGGGTGGCGAAGTTGGAGGAGCACTCACTGACACTTTGAGCTCCTAGAGGTACAAACTACGTGTCATTCGTCTCTGCATCCTCTTGCAGGGTTCAGGACCGCCCACAGACAGCGTACCCGGGGATGCTTTGGCCCCTCCGTCCATGGCGGCCGTCACCCGCTGGAAAGAGTTCATTTGGGAGACACTGCAGACAGCTGTGGGTCTGAATTCAGCCTCCGTGCCTTAGGAGCTTTGCGATCAGCTCTTTGAGCCTTTCATTTCTTCATTTTGAATGCGTCCACGGGTCCATTACGACCATCCCAGG
>NW_024347378.1:0-780 GCF_902729225.1 Pteropus medius
GAACAACTGAAGTTTGGAAACTCTGCTGGGTGCCATGGGACCTGCCAGGGATCCACTCTTCAGCAGAGTGGGGCAGCTAGAATTTGGGCTTTGTCCCCCAGCAGTTGCCCCTGTCCTTTCGGCTCTATATTTTGCTAAGGAATTAACTGAAAGATACATCCCTGGTGCCTAGCGGTGAGAAGAGAAGGAGTAGCTTGATGTCCCTGCATTGTCTCAACTCAGGGAGGCGCCAGCTGACTTGAGGATGATGCTTGGCATGGACACAGCCCCTGGACCCAGTAGCATCTACCCTGAGCAGACCCAAATAGTATGCTCCTTGCAAACTGATGTGGCCTGTGAGCTGAATTCTGCTATCTGTGGAGCCGCTTGGCCTAAAGCTCTGAATCACAGGCAGCACAGCCTGTTCAGTCTTCATTAGCAATGCAGCATCTTCCAATCTTGCAATCAGTTCCTCCAGTTGTCTTGGAGGAAAGCAAAGCTCCTGGATAGATTGTGTCTTGGCTTGGCCTAGAACCAAACTTTGGAGGCTTTATTTAGCCCTACTGTAGTAGACCAGCCAGAGCTGGCTAAGCCTTACTTGTAGATACTGTCCCTACCAGAGTGACCTGACCTCTTGGATTTGGGGACCTCAAGCTGACAGACTTTCAGCCTGGCAGATTGTATAAAATGCTAGGAATGAATGAACCCACAGCAGCTGTGTTTCATAAGCTCCACTTGGGGAGAAAGTGGGACAGTGTCACTGAGAAGGCAGCTTTCCTGTGCTGGGAGACTAGCAAGGAG
>NW_024347379.1:0-28598 GCF_902729225.1 Pteropus medius
GGTAACATTGGTTAATAACATTATATAAGGTTCAAGTATACAATTCTATAATATATTATCTATATATTGCATTGTGTGCTCACCCCCCAAAGTCAAGTCTCCTTTTGTCACTATATATTTGACCCCCTTTATCCTCTACAAACTCCCCCACCCACCTCCCCTCTGTTATCCATCATAATATTTTCTGTGTCTATGAGTTTGTTTCTTTTGTTTGTTTATTTGTTGCTTTCTGTTTTATATACCACATATGAGTGAAATCACATTGTTCTTGTCTTTTTTCATCTGACTTATTTCACTTAGCACGATACTCTCAAGATCTATCCACGTTGTCTGCCGCAAATGGCAGTATTTTATCTTTTCTTATGACTGAGTAGTATTTATATGTACCACATCTTCTTTATTCCATCATTCATGGAAAGACATTTAGGTTGTTTCCATGTTATGGCTACTGTGACTAATGCTGCAATGAACATAGGGGTACATATATCTTTACGAATAAAAGTTTTCAAATCTAGGAGTTTGATAACCAGAAGAATGATTGCTGGGTCATGTGTTAGCTCTATTTTTACATTTTTGAGGAAGCTCCATGCTGTCTTCCATAATGTCTTTCCATAACAAACAAAATAATAATATATTAGGATTTCTTTTTCCTCACATTCTCTCAAATACTTGTTATTTTTGTCTGATTGATAATGCACATTCTAACAGGTGTGAGGTGGTATCTCATTGTGGGGTGTTTTGGCTTGTTTTTTATATAAATTTATTGGGGTGATGTTGGTTAATAAAATTATATAGGTTTCAAGTGTACAATTCAATAATATGTCACATGTGTATTGCATTGTGTTCACCTCCCAAATTAAATTTCCTTCCATCGCCATATATTTGAGCCCCTTTACCCTTATCTACTTCCCCCCACATCCTTTTCCCTCTGGTAACCACTAAACTGTTGTCTGTGTCTATGAGTCTTGGTCATTTAGAATCAAAGGACACATACCGAGCTTTCTACACAAGAAAAAAACCAAAGAAGTTCATCACCACCGAATCAGTATTGCAAGAAATGTTAAGAAGTCTTCTTTAAGAAAAAGATCAAAAATATAAATAATAAAATGGCAATAACTACATATCTATCAACAATTACTTTAACTATAAATGGACTAAATGTTCCAATCAAAAGACAGAGTGGCTGATGGATAAGAAAAAAACAAGATCCTTACATATGCTGCCAATAAGAGACCCATTTCAGATCAAAAGACATACACAGACTAAGAGTAAAGGGATGGATAAAATATTTCATTAAAATGGAAACAAAAATAAAGCTGAGGTAGCAATCTTTACACCAGACAAAATAGAGTTTAAATAAAGGCTATAAGAAGAGACAAAGAAGGACCCAGTAATATCACTTCTGGGTGCTTATACAAAAAAACCCAAAACACTACTTTGAAGGGACATGTGCATCCATATGTTCATTGAAGCATTATTTACAATAGCCAAGATATGAAGGCAGCCTGGTTGTCATTCAATGGACGAATAGATAAAGAAATCAATCTTGTCATTTGTGACAACATGGAGGGACCTAGCGGATATTGTGCTAAGTCGAGTAAGTCAGGCTGAGAAAGACAAATGTCATGTGATTTTACTTATGTGGAATCTAGAGAACAGAGTTAACAAACAAAACAAAAATAAGCTCATAGAGCATTTTGATGGTTGCCAGATGGGGTGGTTTGGGGATAGGTGAAGGGGGAGGAAATTAAGAGATGCAAATGGGTAGTTATAAAATAGTCATGGGAATGTAGAGTACAGCATAGGTAATATAGTCAGTAGTATTGTAATAACTATGTATAGTGTCAGATGGGTACTGGATTTGCTGGGGTGATCACTTCATAAGTCATAATAATGTCTAATACTGTTTTGTACACCTGAAACCAATATAATAATGTATTTCAACTACAATTGAAAAGTAAAAAAATATTAAACAAAAAAAATGGCTCTGATATACTTGCTTAATTCACGGTTTCCACAAAATTTCAATTTGTAAAAATTCATTATGTGCAAAGCACAACAAGTAAAGTTTATTAAATGAGAGTATGTTTGTATCAATAGCAACAACTAGGCTGTCATTGTAGCATGAAAACAGCTATAGACACTCATATATAAATTATCATGTCTATGTTTTAATAAAACTTTATTTATGGACACTGAATTTGAATTTTATGGCATGTTCACATGATATAAGATGTCTTTCTTCTGCTGATTTTTTTCACTCATTAAAGATGTAAAATCTTGTCTTAGCCTGTGGGCAGTCCAAAACAGGTGGTGAGCCAGTTTTGGCCCATGGGCCGCAGTTTGCTGATCTCTGCCCTAAGATGTTCAAGAGAGCTCTTTATCCGACACTAATGTATTTATTAGCTATTCAAATATTTTATGAGCACTTATTCTTTTGAAAAGTATAGTGCCTAACTGAAAGGAACTAAAATTAACAATTCAGACAGATCCCCATGTCCAGGAATCTTGAAGACCTGTGTATTAGTCAGCTCAGGCTGCCCTAACAAAATATCATAGACTGGATGTCTTAAATAACAGAAGTTGATTTTCTCACAGTTCTGGGGGCCAAGAAGTTCAAGATCAAGTTTTGATGAAGTCGATTTTCTGATTTTAGATCTTCCTAGTGCGCAGAAGTCCACCTTTCCACTGTGTGCTTGCATGGCCTTTTCTCCATGCTCAAGCATGAAGAGGGAGAGAAAAAAAGCTGTTCTGTGTCTCTTCTTGTAAAGGCACTAATCCCATCATGAGAGGCTCACCCTTATTTAACCCTAATTATCTCCCAAAGGCCCAATTGCAAATACCATCACACTGGGAGTTAGGGCTTCAATATGAATTTAGGGAGGAGGGACACAAACTTAAGGTCCACAACAATCTGTAAGATGGAAAACCAGGAGAAAGGGGCAATATATAGAGTAGATACTGAAATATAGAGTACACACAACCCCTCTGGTGACATGGCAGAAGTGTAACACAGCCCTGGTTGGAGAGGACAGGTGGGAAAGAGCTCTAGGATCAGCTGATGGAGTCATCCCTAGATGATTATAATTTGGGAGGCAGATCTCAGCATTTACCCTTATGTCTTCTTTAAATCTATTAGCTCAGAAACATGGCAAAGCGAGAGATGTCCACAGATCTCTCCCCTTGAAATAACAATAAGCTGAACATCTAAAACTCAATAAAAATCACCCAACCTGCACACAAGCATGTCTGAGCAAAGGATCTGCACAGAAGAATTACCACAATCAGAACCCCGGGAGTCAGGTGTTAGCCTGGGAGAAACAAAAACATGTGTCTCGCAGCCCAAGCTCCCTGCAGGAGGAGGGGGAGGGGAAAAAGTATGGTGGGTTCCCTGAACAGCCCTACCTGAAAGAGCTGTGAACTCCATGCCTTGGCTGTGCCCAAGGATCATAGAAATATGCAACTTAAATGACAGAGAAGTCAGGATGGGGTTTCTGAAAAATTTCAATGAGATACAAAACAATTCATATCAAAAATTCCAGGAATTTAAAAAACAACTAGATCGGCAGAATGAGTTCTTTAGCAAGGAGATTGAAACCCTCAAAAAGGTACAAATAGAACTTTTGTAGATAAAGAACACACTAAAAAAGATGAAAAATGAAAAGCAAGCTTGAGAAATACAGTCGACCAAATGGAGGAAAGGATCAGTGATATCGAAGACAGAAATCTAGAAGTAAATCAGAAGGAAGAAGAAAAAAACTGAAGAATAAAAAATAATAAAAGAGAAATACAAGAACTAGCTGATACCATCAAGAGAGGAAACATAAGAATAATGGGCATTATTGAAGGTGAGGAAAAAGAGCAGGGGTAGAAAGCATTTTCAGACAGTTGACAAGAATTTCCCAAATCTAAGGAATGAGCTGGAGCTTGGAATTCAAGAAGTCAATAGAACACCCAATTATCTCAACCCAAAGAGGCCTTCTCCAAGACACATTGTATTAAAGTTATCAAAACTCAACGACAAAAAAAGAATTCTCAGGGCAGCCAGGGAAAAGAAGACGGTAACCTATAAAGGAAAACCTATTAGATTATCATCGGACTTCTCAGCACAAACTTTACAAGTCAGAAATAAGTGAAATCAAATATTCAAACTATTAAATGAAAAGAATTACCAGCCAAGAATAATGTATCTAACAAAACTCTCTTTAGATATGAAGACCTTTCCAAACATAAAAAAATTTTCGAGAGAATTCTCCACTATAAGGTCTGCATTAAGGGAAATACTGAAAGGGGTCAGCTCAGTTAAAACAAAATGACAAAAAAAATACATAACGAGGAGTAAGGCAACTAGTAGGCAGATATAAGAGTGTAACCCTTACTAAGAACAGGGCATTATAAGTTTAAAACAGTAAGAAGAGATTTCCTATAGCAAGGTAGTAATGAACGTTCAGTATACATAGGGACAAATTGAGACAACAATAACTGAAAAAGGGAGGATCGAAAGATCCAAATTCACAAAAGAAAATGGAGATAAGACACACGCAGAAGAAAATGAACAGCTGTATATATGTAATTATCCTTTACATATTCGTAATGGTAACCACATGCCAAGATTCAGACCTGAAGTATATAACATAAAACAAAAAGGACAAGAGGAAAAACATACAAAACCCAACCAAAAAAAAAAAGACACACAAAAACAAGGAAGCAATGGAAACACTGAGCTACCAGAGCAAAACATAAAATGGTTATAGGAAAACATCATATTTCAATAATCACCCTAAATGTAAATGTACTGAACTCATCATTGAAAAAGCACAGAGTTTCAGATTGGATCAAAAAAGAAAACCCAAGCATATGCTGCCTCCGGGAGACACATCTCAGCTCCAAAGACAAATATAGACTCAAAGTGAAAGAGTGGAAAATGATATTTCGAGCAAATGGCATTCATAGAAAAGCGAGAGTAGCAGTACTAATATCAGATAAAACAGACTTCAAAATAAAAAAGAGAAAGAAAGATACTGAGGGACACTTCATAATGATAAAGGGAATCATGCACCAGAAAGACATAACACTTATTAATATCTATGCTCCCAATCAGGGAGCCCCGAAATACATAAAGCAATTACTAACAGAAATAAAGGGAAAAACAGACCAAAATACTATTGTAGCAGAGGACCTAATACCCCACTGTCAGATATAGACAGATCATCCAAACAGAAAATCAATAAGGAAGTAACATCCTTAAATGACACATTAGACCAACTAGATATAATTAACATTTACAAGACCTTCCATCCCAAAACAGCTGCTTATACATTCTTCTCTAGTGTACATGGAACATTCTCAAGGACTGACCACATGCTGGGACACATAATGTAAGAGAGTTGAAATCATACCAGCCATATTCTCTGATCATAACACTTTGAAGCTGGAGATCAAGTGTAAAAAGAAAGCAGAAACAACCACAAATACATGGAGATTAAACAATATACTATGAAGAATAACTGGGTCAGAGAAGAAATAAAAGAGAGATCAAAGGATACGTAGAAACAAATGATAATGATAGTAAAACATATCAAAACATTCAAGACACAGCAATGGCAGTTATAAGAGGAAAGTTTATTACAGGCCTATCTCCAAAAACAAGAAGGAGCCCAAATATACAACCTAGCGCTTCATCTTAAAAAACTAGAGAAGGAAGAACAAATGAAGCCTAAAGTCGGCAGAAGGAAAGAAATCATCAATTTTAGAGCAGAAATAAATCAAATTGAAAACAAAAAAAAATAAAAAAATAAATGCAACAAAGAGCTGGTTCTTTGAGAAGGTTAACGAAATTGACAAACTAGACTCACTAAAGAAAAAAAAGAAAGGACGCAAATAAACAATCAGGGGTGAAGGAGAGGAAATTATGACATGAGCTGCAGATACAAAAGATCATACAAGAATACTATGAAAAAGTATATAATACCAAATTTAATAACCTAGAAGAAATGGACCAGTACTTAGAAAAATACAACCTTCCTAGACTGAATCAAGAACTGAAAAATCTAAATAGACCGATCAGCAATATGAAAATTGAAACAATCATCAAAAACCTAAAAGTCCGGGACCAGATGTTTTCACCAGTGAATTCTACCAAACATTCAAAGAAAATTTAATACCTATTCTCCTCAAACTCTTCCACAAAATCGAAGAGGAGGCAATACTTCCCAACTCATTTTATGAGGCCAATATTACCCTGATATCAAAACCTGGTAAAGATAACACACACAAAAAAACTACAGAACAATATCTCTCATAAACACAGATGCAAATATCCTAAATAAGATACTAGTGAACCGAATACAGCAACATATTAAAAAGATTATACATCATGATCAACTAGTCTTCATCCCAGAGGCACAAGGATGGTTCAACATATGCAAATTGATTAATGTGATTCACCGCAGAAATAAATTTAAAACTAAGAATCATACGATCATATCAATAAATGCAGAAAAAGCCTTCGACAAGATACAGCATCCATTTATGATCAAAACACTTAACAAAATCAGTATAGAAGGAAAGTACCTTCACCTAATAAAAACCATGTATGACAAACCCTCAGTCAACATTATACTTAATGGTGAAAAATTAAAAACCTTCCCTCTAAGGTCAGGAACAAAGCAAGACTGTCCACTATCACCACTCTTATTCAATATAACATTGAAGGTTCTAGCAAGTGTGATCAGGCAAGAAAAAGATATAAAAGGTATTCAAATAGGAAATGAAGAAGTCAAACTGTCACTATTTGCAGATAACATGATTCTCTATATAGAAAATCCTAAAGACTCCACAAGAACACTACTAGAAACAATAAGCAAATACAATAAATTCTCTGGATACAAAATCAACATTCAAAAATCTATAGCATTCCTATACTCTAATAACAAAGTGTCAGAAAAAGAAGTGGAAAAAATAATTCCTTCTGCAATTGCAACAAAAAGAATAAAATATCTAGGAATAAATTTAACAAAACTTGAAGGACTTAGATAATGAAAACTACAAGACCTTATTAAAAGAAATCAAAGATACAAAGAAATGGAAAGATATTCTGTGTTCTTGGATTGGAAGAATCAACATAGTTAAAATGACCATATTACCGAAAGCATTATAAAGATTTGATGCAATCCCCATCAAAATCCCATTGGCATTTTTTAAAGAAATCGAACAAGAAGTCATCAGATTTGTATGGAAGCAAAAAGACCCTGAACTGCCAAAGCCATCCTGAGAAAAAAGAATAAGGCTGGAGGCATCACTCTACCCTGACTTCAAATTATACTACAAAGCGACAGTAATCAAAACAGCATGGTATTGGCAGCAAAACAGACACATGGACCAGTGGAATAGAATCAAGAGTCCAGAAGTAAACACATATTTATTTGGCCAAACAATTTTCAACAAAAACATACAGTGGAGAAAGGAAAGACTCTTCAATAAATGGTGCTGGAAAAATTGGAAAGCCACCTGCACAAGAATGAAACTAGACTGTTGTCTATCACCACAAACCAAAATTAACTCAAGATGGATTAAAGACCTGAATATAAGACCTGAAACAATAAAATGCATAGAAGAAAACATAGGAACTAAACTCATGGACCTCGGACGTAAAGTGGTTTTATGAATTTGACCTCAAAGGCGAGAGAAGTAAAAGCAAAAATAAATGAATGGGACTACAACAAACTAAAAAGCTTCTGCTCAGCAAAAGAAATCATCAACAAGATAAAGAGAAAACCATCCAGATGGGAAAATATATTTGCAAGCAATGCCTCCGATTAGGGCCTAATATCCAAAATATACAAAGAACTCATACAACTCAATAACAACAAAAAAAAAATGATCCAATCAAAAAAGAGGCAGAGGACCTGAACAGACACTTCTCCCAAGAAGACCTACAAATGGTCAACAAACATATGAAAAGATGCTCAACATCGCTAGTTATTAGGGAAATGCAAATCAAACCATAATGAGGTACCATCTCACACCTGTTAGAATAGCTATTATCAACAAGACAAGTAATAGCAAGTGTTAGAGAGGATGTGGAGAAAAAGAAACTTCATACACTTCTGGTAGGACTGCAAATTCATACAGCCACTATGGAAAACAATATGGAGGTTCCTCAAAAAACTAAAAATTGATCTACCATATGATCCAGCAATTCCTCTACTGGATATTTACCCCCAAAGACTCAAAAACCCATATTCAAAAAGATATTTGCACACCGATGTTCATAGCAGCATTGTTCATGGTGGCCAGGATATGGAAGCATCCAAAGTGTCCTACAACAGACGATTGGATAAAGAAGCTGTGGTACATATATACTCAGCCATAAGAAGAGATGAAATACTACCATTTGTGACATGGATGGACCTTGAGATAATCATGCTAAGTGAAATAAGCCAGACAGAAAAAGTTGAAAACCACATGATATCACATATGTAGGATATTAACCTAGAAGCAACAAACAGGACAAACAGAGACTCATGGACATGGACCATAGACTAGTGGTTACCAATAAGTAGGGTATAGTGGGGAAGGGAGAGGTAGATGGTGTCAAATATGTGGTGACAGAAAGAAATCTAACTGTAGGCTGTTAACACACAATGTTAACCACCTATTAAACTGTACACCTGAAACTTACTAGATTTTGTTAACCAACGTCACTATAATAAAATTTTTTTAAATAAAAATAATAAAAAACTAAAAATAAAATCTATTAAATCTATTCTCATTATTTATAATGGGATTAATAGTATTAATTTCCTCATAGGTCATTTGTTAAGTGAAAAAATAAAAATTAAACTCTAGTATGAAACCCACAGACAAATAGAGTTAATCAGAGCAAGTGGGCATGGGGGTTTCTCAGCTCAATTTTTAGCATTGTATCACAGAGTTAGAAACTGCCTTGAGATAAGGCTCTGAAGCCAGGTTCCACTTATCGGGCTAGCATTTCTGTACAAGACCACGCCCCTAAAAGAGAGCAGAGAGGGACTAAGATACACATTTGGAGAGATGTCTCCCTCCAGTTCTCCACTTTGAGGGTATGCTGTAAGTAGCTCTCACTGGTTACCTGCTTTCTGCATCTGACAGTTATTGTACAGATGAGGAAACAGAGATTTATTCAGAATTAACTGCATCCCCTCTACAAGGTAGAGAACACAGAATCTGAACACCAGAAGTATATAACAAAAAGCTCTCGGAAGCGGGAAGTTAAAAAGCCGATGTTTCATGAAACCTATAGTTTAAAAGGGAAGTACCACAGAACTACAAACAACGGAACTTGCAGACTTGGAGTTTTCAAGTCCCAGGAGTGACTTTGATATCCAGAGGTTAGACCTTTGGGTCCTGGCCATCTGACCATGCAAGAGCAAGTTAGGGTTATGGAAGTTCCTTGGGGTTAAAGGGGTGACCTTAGAAGTAAAATGAAAGAAGGGGCATTGCAGAAGGAATAGAGAAATGGAATGAATGGAGTGGACCAACGGGGCTGCTCAGAACTGAGCTAGATTGAGTTAATCTTCCTCTGGGGCATTCTGGGGTGGGAATTTGAAAGGCTGATAGAGATTGGGACAGGGGCCTGGGAAGATCTGGATGAGAAATTTTGTGAATGAGGATGGGAAGATTGAAGAGATGCTGAAGGGACCTGTTAGGAACTGGCTTGTATTCAAAGAGACTCGTATTGGGGGCCTGGGGAGGCATTAGGTGCTGTGGAGGGGCTGGGAAGGAAGTGGGAGCAACAGAGAGTTGGAGAGACACTGCATCAAGGATAACCGCAGTCACAGAGGGGGTTAGGAGATGATTAAGAGAGACTAGGAGGGACAGAGCACATGGGTAGACATGCAGAAATGGAGGGTAAGAGGGGGCCTGTGGGGATTCAGGATGGTGAGCTGAAGAGGTCTGAGGTGGTACAGCAACTGGTAGAACAGGAAAGGAGGGAGTGATAAACGGGAAAGTCTGGAAGCCTGAGGGAAAATGAGACCTGACTGGACTGGGAGAACTCGGGCACTCTGGGAATTATGGACCCAGCAATCTGGGATGAACATAAGTCCTGTGGTTCTCAGGTGGCTGGAATTACTGAGTATAAACAGGGTGGGGACAGAAGAGAGCTATGAGAAACTGGAATGTATGGTTGTAAAATAGGCAATGAATGTGAAGGTCCTGGAAAAATGGAAAAGCATGAGTATTTGGGGAGGAATTACGGTAATTTTGATATGGGCTGGAGTGTTTGGAGGAGACAGAGGAAGGCTTGAAGAAGCTGGATACTTGGTAGGGCTCAGGGGCCAGATGAGGAGCTGAGCAGCTTCCACGGGAATAGGGATATAGGAGAGTATGGAGAGAATGGGCAGGGAAGGGCTGATGTATGAGACCAGGGAGGGAAATAGGAGATGGGCATTTGAATAGAATCAGAGTATTCACAATGCTCTGGCAGCTGGGGGCAGGAGAATTCTGAGCTTGGTGGAAATGACTGTACTAGGGAGACTGAAATAGGAGAGGAAATGGGATAATGGGGGATGAGAAAAGGACTTAGATAGGGTGGGAGTTGCAGACTTACGGAGAACTAGGGAGGTAAAGATAGGCAAATACAGTGATGGCTGCAGGACAGACTGGGGTGAGAGTATTGGTGGGGAAAAAGACAGAAGTAGTGAGAAGAAGGAAGAACCTGGCGAAGAGACTAGTCTTCGGATTTCCTCCAAGAAAAGAGAAGGGGAAGAAGCAGCTGTGCTCACATCCTTCTCTGCTTCCTCATCCACAAACAAATGTGCCATATAAATGCCTTTGGGCAACTATCATTTAGATTATAAATGCAGTATTGATTCTTCATACGGAGAGAACATAGAATGGTTTTCTGATCTCAAAGGGAATGCAGGAAAAATGTAGAACATACGGAAACGCTTGAAAAGCACAAAGAAAACTAAATGCCATGCATATCACACTGAAAAACTCAAGTTTGACTTGATGTACATTTTTCTCTGTCTTTATTTTTCATTCTTTGACATTCTTGTCATCCACACTCAGGTGGTTGATGGGGCACACTTGATTCTCATCCCCTCCATGTCACTCTGAAGCCAAGAACATGACTCAGAACTGATCCAGGAGGCTTCTACTAATGACAACTTCCACTCACTGAGAATAACCTCTGGGAGTGTGAAGCCCTTTGAATTAAGTCAATGTTCTCAACTCCAGGGACTCCTCTGGCAGCATTATGATTTTTTTTATACGTGATGTACACTGTCACTTACATTAAACTTTACCTTGACTCTTGGGGCTTTTTTAACTTAGCATTGTTCTAAGCAGTGATGAATTATACTCCCAATATACACAAAAAGAAGTCCAAGTTTATAAAAATTGAAAAACATTCATTTACATATCAACTAACATGTTAAGGACTATATTTTGGAAGAATTTTTTAAGGGTGTTCATTTTATGCACAGCACTTTGCCTCAGTTTGTCCTGAGGTCCATTCACTTGCATAATTACTAACTCACAGATATCTCTTTTACCAGGTTTCTAACGCTACAGGAATAAGAACTATGTCTATTTTGCCTCCCCATTGGATCTCCAGTGGCAAGCACACAGCATAGTGCCAGACTCATAATAGTTCAATTATTCTTTGTACAATAACCAAATAGATTATTTTATACATCAAACAACTTTATAAGCCAAGTGTTCTTTTTATATTCATTTCAGGGATGAAGAAAATAAGATGTAAGGATGTGAACTAATTTCATCATAGCCACACAGCTAGTAAGTGACCCAGCCAGGCTGTGCTCTCAGTTGTAGATAAACTTAAAGACCAATGCTCAAAATATACTAAGATAATGACTGAAAGGGGGTTGCTAGGAGATAAATTTGGAAAGTCTGCTTGGAGTGGTATTTGGAAAGAATCTGCAACATGATGGGAAAAGGAATGTGAACTTGATGCCATCTTCCTTATAAAGCAATCTGAAATATAAGACAAGAAATTGACATCCTTAATCCCTCCCAGTATTCCCTCTTTTGGTGGATTGTTGTTTTTGTGGAGAGAGATGGGTAAAATAAAAAGTCTGAAAAATATTAAAATATTTTTTTTATTTTATTCTCAAAACCCAAAGATGAAGCCATGCTCTGGAGGTAAGAATCATAAAATTCGCTATGAATATCAGCAGCCATAAGCAGAAGTAATTATCCATGTACGTGGGTCTTTTTTTCTTTTTAATAAGAGTTTAATGTTTATATTTTTTCATTGTACAAGAAATATATAAATTTTTTCTTGTCATAAATCACTTAAACACTACAGAAATCTATGAATTGAAAGTTTGTTCTCACAACCTATTTCTGACCACTCTCTCTTTTACACATACACACAAAGAGTCATTCTTTCTATAGGCATTTGCCGTCTACAGTTATGTGCCTATCCTTCTAGTCATTATTTCTATACATGTACATCTGTAATAATATATCTCCATGAATGTTATAGAAATGGGTTCATACTATGTGTATGATTGTTGAATTTATTTTTCACATAGAGCTGTAGAATATTCCTTGATATAACTACTTTCTATTAATGAGCATTTAGGTTGCCTCCTCGCAGTAAAAATTATGAATATAGAAGTTGTATGTTTGATATTTTGATGGACATTGGAACCAGGGACTAATGTTCTGGATGTGACACTCATAATGGAAAGGGATGAGGCTTATCTCTGAGATTCTTCACCTACTACATCAGAGGTCAGCAAACCTATAAAGGCCCAGACAGGAAATATTTTCAGCTCTGTGAGCCACAAGGTCTCTGTCACAATGACTCAACTCTGATCGTTGCAAAAAAAGCAGCCACAGACAATAGTATATCAATAAATGGGCATGGCTGTGTGCCAATAAAACTTTGTTTACAAACACTGGCAATCAGCCCACAAGTTATCATTTGCCAACCTTCACGGTAAGCAAAAGTAAGTCCTAGGGTCAGAGTTAGAATTCAGGGGCCTATATGTCTGAAATGAAGGAGGAGAAATTGAATGGAATAAGACAATGCTAATATGCAGGTACCCCTCCATGCAGCCTTGGCCATATGATCACAGCTCCACCCTGAGTCTGGACCTGCTAGATGTGATGGCAACCCTGGATTTGGAGCATTCTTGTATTCCTACTGCTAAAACCCTTTAATGTCACACTGTCTTCTAGCTTCAGTTGCTTCTGATGAGAAGTCCACAGAAATTTATGTCATTGTTTCCTTGTATGTAATATGTTATTATCTCTTTATCTTTGGCTTCCAAGTTTTGATTATGATGTGCTTTGGTGTTCTTTTCTTTGTATTTATTTTGATTAGGGTTTGCTGAGTTCCTTGAATCAATAAATTACATCTTTCAACAAATTTAGGGAATTTTTAGCCATTTTTCACATATTTTTCTGCTCCATTTCTCTCCTCTCCTTCTTGAATACCAGTTACTCAGAAAATCTCTCTAAAAAACATTACTTTAAATTTGGAACACGCATTTTAATTCATGAAGTAGATTATTTGTAAATCATTAATTTTAAAATAAATGGCTATCGATGTGCACTCTTAAATACCTATGAAAAAGCTTGTGTTTTTGGATTGGACTACTGTCCTTTGGAAGGTTTCTCCCAGCCCACTGCACTCAGAACCAATGTGAGAAAGACCATGTGAGCGTAGTGGTTTCAGGGGCACCTTAGGGGAGAGCAGAGCAGTGGGAAGCCACTAGAGAAGATCTGAGTCTCAGCGAAACTGCTCTATTTTTTAAAGACTAATTTTTTTAGAGAAGTTTAGGTTCACAGCAATATTAAGAGGAAGATGCAGCAATTTTCCCATCTGCCCTTACCCTCACACATGTATAGCCTCCCTCATTATCAACATCACTCACCAGAGTGGTATATTTATTACAGTTATGAACCTATGTCGACGCTTCATAATCACCCCAAGTCCACAGTTTGCATTGGGGTTCGCTCTTGGTGTTGTAGATTCTACTGCTTGCATACTTTTCAACCTTCCATTTTTAAATTTACTGCAAAAAAAGAAACCTTCTTGTAAATATCTTCCTATAAATATGAGAATCTTTCTCTAAGGCAGATTAAAAGTGAGATCGCTGGGCTCTAGGGTATGTGCGTCTTAAACTTTCATAGCTAGTAACAAATTGCTGAACAAAGTGTTTATATCAATTTATCCTAGTACCTAATGGGAATATCCATTTCACCCTGGTCTAACCAATATTGAATATTATCCAATCCTGTAGATTTTTGTAATCTACTGCTTGACAGTATTAGTTCCTTGTTGCATTAATATCACTATCCTTGATTACTATGAATTTATTAACATTTGTTTATCTTTTTCTGTTAATGACCTGTGAATTTCTCTTTTCAATATTTTGTTAGCTTTTTATCATTGACTTTTAAAAGTTCTTTGTATATTATGGATATTAACTGCTTGTTAACATTGAAAATATTTTATATGTTCTTCAGGTTTTGTTAATGGTGTCTTTTATCATCCAGGAACTTTAAATAGTAAAGCTTGTCAGTTTTTTCTATGCCTTTTGGTTTTAATTAAAAGTGTATTGTTAATGAATTTTTAATTGTGGCCTCTTTTCTTTTGGAATTTTTCATATGTTCATATGTGTTATCTACTTTTTCCAGTAGAACATTGTTTTTCAATTTGGGGATTAACAGAAGGGAACATGAAATTTTTTGATAAAAGTTACTTTCTATTTACACCTTATATGTTTTTGTAGAAATTTTTTGGTTTCTAACAGAAAAAAAGAAGACACCTGTTTCTAGCATCTGTATAATATAAGGGAATCTAGGTCAGTTTCTCAGGATCAGCGCTGTTGATATTTGGGGGGCTGTGTAATTCTATGTGGTTGGGGCCGTCCTGTAGAATGTGGAGCAGAATCCCTTGCCTTCATTCACTTTAAATGCCAGTAGGTACCCCTCCAGCTGTGAAACCAAAGATGTCTCCAGAAATTGGCAAATGTTCCCTGGGGCAAAGTTGTACCCTGAGAGAGAACAACTGCTCTAGAATATTAATCATAGTTATTTAAAAATCTATGTCTGTTAGTTTATCTCTAAGTCTAGTTCTGTTGATTTCTTCATGGTTTCTTTTTGCTATTTCATAATTTGTGATTGAATGCTGGACAATGTGTGTAGGGCAGTAGACACTGAGGTATATATTATTTATTACTGGCAATGGGCACACTTATTCTTCTGCTAGGTTATTTTTGAGGGAGCTTAAGTATGTCTAGTCGAAGTCATTGTATCCTGGACTTCACTTTATTCTAGTATTACCTTGTTATCTTGTGCATATAGTGGGGGTTTTTTTGACAGAGGGTTTCCATCTTTGCTCCGCTGTCAGTTATAGACCTTCCCTGTGTGGCTACATCTCAGAGAGGGTCTCTCCACATTATTGCAACTCCCTCAGAGATTCTATACTCTCATGATTTCTCTCTTGGCCCTTAGTAATTCATTTAAAAATGTATATGAATTATTCTTAACCATTTGTATCACACCCAGATCACTTCCTCTTCTGTTCTGCCATAAATAAGCCAGTGCTCCTGATAGTTGCTCCTGGATGATCCTGTCTTCCTTAGATTTTAGGTTGCCTTATTGTCCTGTTACCTCAGCTATCTTATGAATTTAAGGAAATTAATGATTTTGTAGTCTATATGATTTTTCTTATTGTTAGATTGACAGCAATATTTGTTTCCAATTTTTATTTGCTAGACATAAGTGCAGATCCTCTCTATTTTCTCCTAACATTTTAATAATTTTATTTTTAATTTAGATTTTAAATCCATCACCATATAGCCATGTAAATTCATAGTTTTATAAGATATCTATTCACAAAATTTATTCTATGTAGAGGAAAAGATATTTCCTGCACGTCTAAGAATTCATGAGGGTTTATCTTTAATAAATTAATAACTAATTAATATATTTACTTACTTTTATTATATCTTTCACTACAATTTTTAAATTAAAGAGATTTTGAAAGAGATTTAGGTTAGGCTGTCCACAATTATTAACATAGTGTCACGTTAAATATCTTTCTTAATGTATCTATACATGCATATACATTTTCTTGCTAAAATATTTGATAGTCAGTAGCAGATATCATGACACTTTATTCCTCATTATTTATCCATCAAATATCAAGGAATTTAAAGAATATTCTCTATATAACTACCGTACCATTATTACACCAAAGAAAATTAACAATTTAATAACTTTTTTAAATTTTATTTTTTATTTATATTTGACAAATAATATATTAGTTTCATGTGTATAACATAGTGATTAGACATTTACTGATAATAATTTTAATATCTGATACATATTCAAATTATCCCAATTACATTCAAAATATTTTTATAGCTGTATATCTGAAGCAGAATCCCACTAAAATTGACACTGAATTTGATTATGTTACTTTTGTCTGTTTTCTAGAATAGCCTCTAGTCACTTCTTTAAATGATATCGATTTTAGAAGAGTCCAGATCAGTTGGCTTGTTGAATGTTTTATATTCTTGATTTGCCTAATTGCTTCCTCCTGAGGTCATTTAAGTTGTTCTGTTCCCTGCATTTCATGTATACTAAAAGTTAAATATGAAAGTACAGGTCCTAGAAAGTTTTTTCTATAATGGGTCTGGTAGTAAATATTTTTAGCTTTAGGGACTTGCAGTATCTTCCACAATTACTCAACTCTGACATTTTAGCATCAGGCCAGTCATAGACAATACATTGATGAACATGCATGGATGTGTTTCAATAAAGTTTCATTTACAAAAGCAGGCAGTTGCCTGGATTTCACCTGCATGTTGTAGTTTTCCAACCCTTGGTCTAAAGACTAGATTAGATTTACTTTAGACTTACGTGTCAACAATTCTTTTTTTTTCAATTACAGTTAGCATTAATATTATTTTACATTAGTTTCAGTACACCATAGTGGTGAGACATATATATAATTTATGAAGTGATCCCCCGATTAGTCTTATACCCACTTGGCACTACACATAGTTGTTGTCAATAATTCTTCATTTACCACAAATGTGATGTAACTTCATGTCATATCAGGAGATTTATAATGTCAGGTTGGCCACTATTGAGGATGTTAAGCTTCATCATTAATTTTCAATGGTGACTGTCAGATCTCCACATTGAAAATGTACTCTTTGGCCCTTGTAATTAACAGTAATCTGTGAGGTGAGTTTTTTGGCACTCTAGGACTAGACTGTTCTCCAATAGCCTTTTGCCCTGTATTTTACTAGCTATTTACTGAATATTAAAAAATCATGATTTTTTTCTCATTTTGTCATGTCTTTTACAAGTATTGGCTGATATTTTTAGGTATCACTATGGACTCATATATATTTTTATTTAATATATTATAACCATTTACAGTCATTTTCCATGATGTTCAAATTATACAAATGGGGTCAGTGGGAGCCCACAAAAATTTCTTGTAGGTATACCTGCTCCAGATTTAGATTTTGCCTAGATCACATGCTGAGGATCAAATGTTACATACAAATACAACTTATGCAATGTGCAGTAACAATAAATACCTTTTCCACAGCTCTACTTATAAAATATAAAGATGTAGAGACTCCATTCACAGGGTTCTGGTTTTACTGTAACTGAGGAAACATTTTTTTACATATAAGCTCTGTGAAGTCTTAATCTATGTGCAACACGTGGTGAGTAATAAAAAAAATAGTTTTGAATGAATAATTATTTAAGACTTTAGAAATGGAGAGTGAAGAAATCAAAGCTGTAGATAGGGAGACCAAATATAGGTATCTGACGGAACATCACTTTCCTCTCTATGCTGTTTTAAGAAAGTCCTTTGAGGGTGATTTTCATTGGTATATATATTTAACTTGAGGAACATCTTTATAGAAAAATAGGTTGAAGCAGAGATCTTTTTTTTTTTAATTTTTTATTTAAGGTTATTGGAGTAACATTGGCTAATACAATTATACAATTTTCAGGTGTACATTATTATTTGACATCTGTATATTCTATTGTGTGTTTACCACCCAAAGTCCAGTTTTCTTCAGCTACCATATATTTGATCCCTTTTATCCACTTCACCCTCCCCCTAAACCCTATATTTGACCCTCTTTAACCCGTCTACCTCCTCTCTCCTCCCCCATCCTACTAGTAACCACTAGTCTATAGTCCTCTGGTAACCACTAGCCTATAGTCCATGTCCATGAGTCTCTGTTTGTTTTTCCTGCTCATTTGTTGCTTTTAGGTTTATATCTCACATATAAGTAATATCATGTGGTTTTCAACTTTTTCTGTCTGGCTTATTTCACTTAGCATGATTATCTCGAGGTCCATCCATGTTTTCACAAATGGCAGTATTTAATCTCTTATGGCTGAGTAATATTCCATTGTATATATGTACCACAGCTTCTTTAACCAACCATCTTTCATAGGACACTTCAGTTGCTTCCATGTCCTGGCCACTGTGAATAATGTTGCTATGAACATCAGTGTGCAAATATCTTTTTGGATATGGGTTTTCCAGTCTTTGGGGTAAATACCCAGTAGAGGGATTGCTGGATCATATGGTAGATCAATTTGAAGCAGAGATCTTAACCCAAGACAACTGGGGAATTGGGTTATAGCTTCTTGACGGTACTGGGAGTGAGATGAACTTGTTTTACAGACCAGAAAACCCCAATTCTCCAGCAACTGAACATCAACAAGATAGATTTGTGAGCTACTAAGAATGATATACTAGCATGATTTAGCAATGAATTGGTTTGGGGTGGGACAGGGTAGGAAAGAGGATGGAAAACCCTGAAGAGGATTAAGTTGATGAAAAAATGATAAGTTCTTTTATGGTCATGTGGGGCTGCTTCTCAGATATCTAAGTAACGGTGTCAAGTCTGGGGCTCATAGGTAATTCAGAGCTAGAGGAATACATTTGGCCATAATTTCCTTTGGCAGGACACATTGAGTCCATGTACACAAGACTGTCTATGAGGATGGTATAACGTGAGAATAGAACTGTTTCTAGAATAAGCATGTAGAGTAGATAATAGCTAAAGTACATGAAGAAAGTCATCAGGAAAGATAGTAAAAATTCCAAGGAGTGTTGAGACATAGAAGCCAGGGACACAAGAGGAGTATTTCAAAACAAAGGAAGTAACCACAGCAACCAATCCTGCAAAGATAATCAAAAACTATTTATTTCTTCCAGTGATATGAAGATCAATGGAGGCTTAAGAGAGCTGTTTTTGTAGAATGATGGAGGCAAAAGTTAGTTTTGAGTGTGCAGAGGAAGAAGAGGGAGGGGATCGAATGTATAACATTAATAAGTTTTAATAAGAGAGAGAGATAGTATGTTGTAATGAAGGTGGAAAGGATGCTGTTGAGAAGGTGAGACTGTGCAAGGTCTAGAGAGAGAACGCATGAGCACTAATGTAAAGTTATGGAGAGTCAAGAGTGTTGGGAACCAAAATGTAATGGAAGAATTAGCCTTAAAAAGTAGGGAGCACATTTTATCCGTGGTAACAAGATGGAACGAGGAGAGAATGAAATACGTGCCAAATGCCTGGTGGTCTGAGAGCACAAAGTTGAACTCATTTCATCCTGCTGGCTTGATTTTCAGTGGAAGAAGATGGTAAGAATATTTGCTGGAAGAGAAAAGAGTTAGAAGGATGAGGCTTTTGAGAAGTAGAGGGCTGGGGAAGTAGCAGTTGTAGAGGGTGAATAATCATGTGAATGAGAGAAATGCAGAAGGCTCATGAGGCAGGATGGTGGGCACATGAAGTTGGGGTAAAGTTGAAGAGGCAGAAGTAATTACATGGGTCATACAAATCCCACGAGCCTCACTTTCTTCATCTACAAAAGGGAAAGTAATACCTACCTCCAAGTGCCGGTGTAAAGAACATGTGAACAAAAAGTAAGAGAAAAGGTTTTGTAAACCTGAACATAGAAATGCTTGCTAGGATCACTCTGCCAGGATCTCTCCTCTGACTTTTATAACTCTCTTCTCTGGTTTTGCATTCTTAGTATGTGTTGAAACTATGAGGAACAATTACAAATGCTTAAGTAAGTCTCGAATTCAAATTAATACTTATTTTACTAACTCTGAGCAGTTTGAGCATCACTGCTTCAGCTCATTAGTTCCTGTTGTTGAGCAGACCATAGACCCCCACTTACAAGGAAGTGTTTTCCACTTTCTCACCAAGTAAAATTGAAAACTATATGTACCATTTAGTGCAAAGTGGGTGTTCTATGCATGTGGAGAATGAGAAGATAGTAATGGGCAAGGATCAAGGTGCACATAGAAATACAGCAAGTGAAAGTAGGCGATCCCTACTTTCATGACAGGGAAATGCCAAGATTTAGTGCAGAAGTAAACCCAGTGGGTATCCCTGCTATATACCCAGGTTATCTATCCAGTGTGATTGGCATGAGCTCCTCAATGAGATCAGTCAGTGAAGTTTTCTAGGGGCAACGAGCAATATGTAATCTTACCATGCTGGGATTAGAAGCTTCAGACATAATCATGCTGGAAAGGGTGTACTTCCCAGACTTGGCTTTGGTTTTCTTGACTTCTTTCAACCATTTCCTGTATTGTTTCCGGACCTACAGAAGCAAAGCATGCTCTGAGTCAGCTCAATGAGAGGGGTGAGGATGGAAAGAGTGGTGGGTAGGAGTCAGACAGTGGTACCTGCTGGCTGAGGAGGCAATACACCAGGAAGATAAAGACGCCCTGTAGGCCGTTGATGATGGTGAAGAGGTAAGCCATGGCATGGGCAGCTGGACCCACCTGCAGGATCCCCAGACACCACGTACAGCCCAAGATGAAGAGCTGAGTTGTCACTTTAAATGTCAGCATCCTGAATAGGAGAAGAAGGGAAGCCCATGGTATACCCAGAGCAACAGAATGAAGGCCATTTTCATCCCCACCACATGGATGCCTCTCACTGATTTGTGATCAACTTTGATCTTTACTCTCAAAGATACCCTAAACAGAAGTGCTATACGGATCTAGGACGGTATTCTGACTTGGGCTGAGGACAGCAGTGACACTTAAAAATGAGGGTTTCAAAAAATCATGATGTTTCATAAATATTCCCAATTTCATTCAACTGACATTTCTGAGTATGTTCTGTGTACCTGACTCTGTGCCGGGTCCTGGGTATTAAACACAACAAAGACAAGATTTCTGTTTCATAGACCTTACAGTGCAGTAGAAAGACAAAAACAAAGGGTCACTTATACTATTGTGAAGTGTGAAGTACCTCTCCATGTCCCATCCAGTACTATTTCCATCTTCTCACTCTCCAGGTTGTGGCCCAGGCCATACCTTGCCCAAAATAGAGACCATTCGTGGTTTGCAAAGTTGAGGAAATAAAAAGACATCCCTAGCCTCTTAGAAGATGTGATACGTGGATGAGGAAGAACCTAATTTCACCAGGTGGAGGAGTTTAGAGGGCAGAGGGAAGAGCATTCATGAAGATGTGGGAAAGAAAGTACATGCAGGGTTCCAGAAACAGTTATATAATATCCTAGGTGTTTATGAAGATGTCAATGTCCTTACGTTTTTCTTGAACCACAAAAGAAAACCCTTTTTATCCAAGCATAGTCAGTTCTGTTGGTAGCTGAGGTAGTTTTCTGCTGGAGTTATAAATGGATGAAATGTTTTTGTCTTAGGTGTCAGCAGCAAACCACAGTATCTGAGATGGTTTCCTAGGAAGGTGACTGCACCGCTTCCCGCAGCCCCTCAGCACCCCTGTGGAAGGACACCTGAAGCTTGGAACCATATGGTCTTGCTCATGGACTATGCTTTGTATGGAGGGGTGAGCCCCTCTGATCCATCTCACCTGGTATTCTGGAGGGTGGACACATCGCTGTTGAGTGAGGAGAGCTTGATTTTCAGAATCCAGAAGGTCATCAGAAAGAAAGCCAAATTAATCCGCAAAATCCTCACAAGGCATATTGAATGCATTCCACATCTATAAAACTTCCACCTGCCTTATCCACCACCTAACCCAGCAGGTAAGAAGCTTTCTTATTACACAGCAGTCATAGAAAACCAGACCAAATATCCAGGAACCTGGGCACATTCTTATCCTGTAACTGGGATGACCAACTCATCCCAGTTTGCATTGGAATTCCCAAGTTTTAGCATGGAGAGTGACATCTCAGGAAACCCCTCTGTCCTGGTTTAAAATGACATCATGACTCTTGGGAGCCCCCTTAATTTTGGAAAATGTAGAAGGACTGCTCTCCCTACCTGTAACCCTCCTTATACACTTACTCTTTGATTGGACCTCAGCTGGGCAGGAAGGATGCGCTGATGTCATCCATTACTCACAGAGAAGATGATGCAGGCGGGACCAAGGAAGGTCCATATAAATCCTTTTTGTGTGTGGAGCCAGCATCTAAGAGAGAGATGGAAAGAGATCGAAGACTATGTTGACCTTTGTGGATAAAGGATCGATAAATAAACATACCTCACCATAGTTTCCTCCTTCCACCTTTATTATTAAGGTTGCTATTGCTCTTTTTTTTGTAAGAACATTTAAGCTAAAATCTACCTTCAGTGCATATTTAAATATGCAGTACAGTATTGTTAGCTATAGGCACTGATCTATAGTACAACTCCTGAACTTATTTATCTTCATAATTGAAACTTTCTATATGCCTTCGATGGTGGTGATGGTGTCTTGGGTTCACGCTTATTCCCAAACTCATCAGGTTGTACACATTAAAAACGTACAACTTTTTACACATAAATCACATCTTCATAAAATGGTTTTAAAGTAAAGATAAATTCTTTTCAAAAGGCTCTGTTGAGTCTTGTACCCCAGAAATGCTTAGAGAAATAAATATAAGTTCTCAGAAGAACTGATAAACTAGTTTCTGGTTTATTAAACAAATATTGACTGTCTTTTCTGTGTCAAGATTTGTTCTTGGCCTGAATACCCACTTGTGATTAAGATAGACTGAAATTAGACAATAGAAACAATTCAGACAAAGAGTTTTGTGATCAAGTATCTGGAGCTATGAGAACCTGTGGCTGGATTCGTAGCCTAGTCTGGGGTACATGAGATTAGATAGTTGAGAAGGGTTCCCTGAGGGAACTCACTGTGTTTATGTTGAGATATGACAAATGAGCAGGTGTCGAGAAGGTGAACAATTTGGGACGTGCAAAAAGAGACTGTAAGAAGATGTTAATCGTAACCTGACACAGTGCTAAGGCAAGGCTCATGTACATTACATAATTTATCCCTCATGACAACACAAGGACTCAGATGATCACAGGTCAGGCATCTGAGGCTTAAAGAGGCAGAGTCAGTAACTCAAGGACACACGGGTAGAAATGATGGAATTGGAACTTGATCCCAAGTGAGGGGAATTGTGAGTGAGGAGGGAGGTGTGAGGACCACGGAGAGGGTTAGATGGATGCACCAAAAGAGAAAGCTACTAAGGCAGTGTTGGTGAACTGCAGCCAACTTGGTAAACTGTGGGCCCACTTGGCCTGCCACCTGATTTGGGAAATGTGTTTCACTGGACCACAGTCACACTCATTCTCTTACATGTTGTCTTTGGCTGCTTTTGTGCTGCAAGGACAGAGGTGAAGATTTGCAACGGAGACCATACGGCCCACAAAGCAGAAAAGATTTAGTCTTTGACCCTTTTCAGAAAAAGTTCCTGACTCTTATGCTAAGCTACCTAGGAAGGCCAGCTGGCCAGGCCTCATCTGACATAGGTGAGCATTAATTTTATCAGCATAGGAGTATGTTGCGAACACCAGACTGTCTGGGTTTGATCTCAGCTCTGCCAGCAAACAGCTGTGTGATCTTGGCCATGTCAGTCGTCTCTGTGCCTCAGGTTCCTCATCTGTAAAACCTGCAATTTACTAGTTTCTACTTCAGAAGCTTGTTGGGAAGATGTTTTGATGGATACATGAAAAATACTTAGAACACTGATTGCCCATCAGAAGTGATTTCTAAATCTTAGCTCATGATAATTTCATCATCTATATCAGCATCTATTGTTACTTTTAATTAGGAGAGTGAAATAGATTATACCAACCAATGCCATCCCTTCATTTCCATTTTGCTTTCTAGAAGATTTCAACAGTTCTCTCAATTAATGTGATGAATATTATATTAATATACAGTTCTCATATATGAAATGCAGTTAATAACCTGTATTATAGTCATCAATATAATATACAATTAGTATTTAAAATAAATCTAAAAGATGAAACACAATCATTACATCTTACTTTAAAATTATTAACATCTCATTAGATTGGGAAAAAATGGCATAGATGATAGAGGCTTTGTTCATCCTCCTTTAACCAAATCAAAGTCGTGACAGAAACAAGGAGCAAAGAGCAAGGAAAGGCACCTGGGATCTACATGAACAGATGCACTAGGACTAGGGAGATAAATAATTAACCAACCTGCAAGGGTAGAAGGTAGGAGGAGGCAAAGACGGGAGGCTTCCTGGTCCTGAGTGGCTGAATGGGACAGAGGCTGCGGCATTCCGCAGCTGCAGACTCCTCTTAAAAGGGCATGTCTATGAGTGAACTTTTGTGGTGATGGAACTGCTCATTCTAAGCACCAGTGCTCATCTGGCTTCGCGGGGGTGTGGGGCACCAGGACTTACAAAGAGATACTGAGTTGTCGGACTGAGGACCAGAGGCAAGGATCTCTCTTAAACAGAAGTGCTGGCGGTATCTATTGTTCCTCTGTTGAGCCCTCCCCACTCCCAGTTTGCAGGGGCAGCAGCCACCATAGCTGAGGTGTAATCAACCTGGATAACAGAGGTCGTTCAGCCTAGGACATTCCCTGAAACTCCTCCTCGCCCAACTCACAGCCACACTCGACACATCTAGTTGTATCCTCGGAGAGTCAAGTGCTCCTTGCTGAGCAGCGCCAAGATTCACACTGGTGGCAGCTGGTCTCGGTTTCTTGTGTGGCTTCTTGAGGCAACAATCTGTGGATTGCTTGCTGACTCTTAACAGGTGGCACCGGGGGGACCCAGGCTGGGGCTAAACTTGGCCCACAGCTGAATCCCTCTCAGGACTGCACCACTGGACACCTACTACACAAAGCTGCACTAATAAGACCAGGAGACTTAGGAGATTTCCTTAGTACATAGAAATGGACATAGACGGGCAGCCAAAATGGGAAGACAAAGAAGCAGAAACATATGAGAGAACAGAACATAGATCTAGAAGTAATGGAGTCAAGCAATCTAACAGATACAGAGTTTAAAGCACTGGTTATAAAGATGCTAATAGAACTTAGGAAAAGTGTAGATGAACTCAGTGAGAACTTCAACAAAGAGATAAGAAACATAAAAATAGAAATGGAAATTATAAAAGGGAACCTGTCAGAAATGAAGAACACTTTGACTGAGATGAAGAGTAAATTAGATGCACTAAACAGAGTGGATAAAGAAGAAGATGGAACCACCAATATGGAGGATGGGAAACCAAGGACACTCGATCAGAATGGCAAGAAAAAAGAGGACAAGACATAATAATAATTTAAAAAGCCTATGGGATACTATAAAATGTAAAAATATCTGTGTCATTGGTGTATCTTAAGGACAAAAAGACGTTGAAGAGCTATTTGCAGAAATAATGATGGAAAACTTTCCTCACCTGATGAAGGAAATAGACATACAACCCAGGAAGCTCAAAGAGTCCCAAGAGAGAGGAATCCAAAGAGGCCCACATCGAAATACATTGTAATTAAAATGCCAAAGGTTAAATACAAAGAGAGAATCTTAAAAGCAGAAAGAGAAAAGCAGTTAATTCCGTAGAAAGGAACACTCATAAGACTGGCAGCTGATTTCTCACAAGAAACTATGCAGGACAGAAGGGCTTGGCACAAAATATTCAACATGATGAAAACCCAGAATACTTGAGGTAGAATACTACAACCAATAATACTTTATCCAGCAAAGCTAGAGCTGAAGGACATATAAAGAATTTCCCTGACAAAAATAAGCTAAAGGAATTCATCGACACTAAGCCAGTATTACAGGAAATGTTGGAGGGACTTCTTTAAGGAGAAAAAACATGTATCAAAAACATGAATAAAGAATGGCAATAACTACATTCCTATCATCAAGTACTTCAAAAAAAAAAAAAAAAAAAACGGAAAATAAGTGCTCCAACCAAAAGATAGGGTGGCTGAATGGATAAGAAAACAAGATCCCGACACATGCTGCCTACAAGAGACTCACTTCAGATTAAAAGACGCACACAGACTAAAAGAAAAGGGATGGAAAAAGATATTGCCTTGATGAACCTAGAGGGTATTGCGCTGAATGAAAAGAGTCGGATAGAGAAAGACAAATGCCACATGATTTCATATACACGTGGAATCTAAAGAATGACAACAACAAAAGTGGAAATAAACTCATAGATACAGAGAATATTTTGAGACTACTAGATGGGAGGGGAGTTGGGGGGTACAAAAAAGGCAAATGATTAAGAGGTACAAATGGATAGTTGCAGAATAGACATGGAGATGTAGAGTGTAGCATGGGGAAAATGGTTAATAATGTTGTAATAAACATGTAAGAAGGAAGAGGGGAACTAGATTTAGTTGGGTGATCGCATTGTGAGTTATGTGAATCTCTGATCACTATGCTGCACAACTGAATATGGTATATTTTTGTATGCCAACTATAATTTTTAAAAAACCCCATTGAATTGTACATTGTAAATATAGCAACTAAATGTCTATAATATTTCAATAAATCCACAAAAGAACAAAGTTACTATTGAGAAAAACATTATTAATATATCATTGTTAGATGTTATTAATATAATACACAATATCATATCAATATATAAGTATTAATATACAACATAATAAACTTTTAAAACAATAAAATTTTTAGATCTTAAAATGGACACTTCAAAGAATATAATCATTAAACCAGGAGGATGCCTTTGGGTGTTCATGTGACTATCATATTCTAGTGAAACTAAAGTGCTAAGGTGATCCTCTGCAGGCCACGGTCATGTGGAAAAGATGAAGACAGTGGGAATCTGCACTTACCGAGTGGGTGTGCCATAAAGGTGAGGTCTGGATGCTGCAGAAATGGCCACGATCACAGCTGGAACTCCGTACCCCACAGGGAACATGAACTTCTTCATGAATCTGCTCACGCTGGAGTAGTTGACCACGGTCAGGTTGCGGGCAGTGAGGAAGAGGTTCAGGCCCTCCAGCAGCATCCAGGTGAAGGAGGCCAGGTAGAGGTAGTGTAAAGTCCCCGCGATGATGGCGCACAGCACCTGGGTGAGGAGTAGGAGTCACAGGGGTACAGGTAGTCAGGGTAGAGCATGACCGCTGGACCTCTCCTACACCGTGTCATTGGGAGAACTCTGATTCATATGAAGGAATTGTTAGCAGAGGGTTGGTCATAGTTATGTCAGTCAATGTGAAAGTGGCTACTGACCCCTCTAACCTTCCCCGAATTCAAGGCCATTTTATTAAGGTGTCCAATGCAGCATGGCCCCATGAACTAGCGTCCCCTGGGCAGGTTAGGGGTCTTTTGGGACAGTGTCAGCACCTTGATCTCTGTTCTGTCGATGGCCATGAGGAAGAGCAGGTGGGCCAGGAAGAGGCAGAGAGAGAGCTGCAGGTGGAGTGAGGTGCTGGTGTTCTGGATGGCTTTGCATAGCAGGAAGGTGAGGGCCGCCAGGAGGAGGCACAGCAGAGAGAGGCTCAGCCCCATGTAAGTGAACACAGCCAAGGCAGGATCCTCCACCTGGAACCCAGCAAAGACGAGATCAGTCACACTTTTCTGCTCTGGGGTAATGCCTCTTCCACTATTTATAGTTTTCTTTTGGGGTATAACAAAATCAGGAATGGAGGAGCCAAGCAAATTTGTCATGGTTTTAGATAATGTTAAAATTTTCTGGGTTCTGAACTCATTAATTCAGACCACGGAAGAAGCGAGGTATAGAAGAGAACTTACTGAAGACCAAGCTCTGAAACTCATTGTTTTTTTCCTTTAGACTTGTAGGCATGAGTAGGCTTATAGCTTACCATGTGAGGGTCACAGAGGCACTAAGTTCGAGGTGGAGCACCATCGTCTGTTCCCATTACGTGGTGCTGTGTGACAGAGTCTGTATCTGGAGACTCGATGTCCAGGCGTCATCTCCTCACCCAAGACTCCACTCACCTCATCCTTGCTGGTCACTAATACTTACAGATTTAGAAGTGGATCCTGGGTTAAAGGAGGAAAACTACTATGTTTTTGATGGTAGTAGCTTAAAATTCATATTTCCTGCCTTTTTTTGCAAATCCAACAGAGCATGAAAAAACCTATGCCAAGTCTATTTCAGTGTAACTAGGACAGAGGGGATCGAGAAGAGTGAAGGGAGGAGAAAGATGGAGAAAGAGGAGAAATGGGAAAGAGAAGGAAGAGATAGAGGAGAGAAAGAAGTAGAGATGGATAGAGAAAAGTGCTAATGGATAAGATAGTGGAAGTAAAAATGTTCAAAGTCAGTCCATCTGGATAAGAGCAACATTTATTTTACACTATTTTAATTTTTGCTACATGTCTGT
>NW_024347380.1:0-759 GCF_902729225.1 Pteropus medius
ATTCTTGAAATGACAAGTTCATAGAGATGGAAAACAGATTAGTGCTTGTCAGAGGTTGGGGGAGGTGGGTGTGGCTATAAAAGGAGTCCTCGCGACGAAACTATTCTGTCTAGACACTGGTGATCGTGACGTGTATTTACACATGTGATAAAACTGCATAGAACTAAACACACACAGAAACGAGTGCGTGTAAAACTGGTGAAATCTGAATAAGGTCCACGCGTTGTATCACCACCAATTTTCTGACTGTGATATTGTACTGTACTTAGATAAGATGTTACCATTGGGGGAACTAGGCGAAGGGTATACGGATCTCTGCATTACTTCTTACAATTACATGTTTATCTGTAATTATCTCAAACAAAGTTTTTTTGAAAGCATGTCTTCTTCCTCCTCTAATTTTCTTCTCTTCTTCTTTTCCTTCGTCGCCTCCTCCCTTTCCTCCTCCTTCTTCTGCTTTTTGTATTTTCCAGTCAGCAAAATCTTTCCATAACAGGAGAAAGGGAATAATCTAACACGTAGCATGTTAGCCTTGAGGAGGCTGCCTGGCCCCTTGTGAACACAGAGAAACCCTAAGGAGGGAGAGAAAAGGCCACTGTGATGAAGTGTCTGAGGTAGGAGAGGATGGTGGGATGATGACAACTAGTTTCCTCCAAAACTCCATACTCTAAACAGGGTGCTTTGGTCAGATAAGCTGACACCTATTGATAACACCTGAATTACGTCTGATTAACCAAATTTGAAATAATCCTTCAGAGA
>NW_024347381.1:0-572 GCF_902729225.1 Pteropus medius
TAGGAACCAAGTTTTTAACATAAACAGTAGAAATTTAGACATGCTTTATGGACAGCACATGCAAGGGGCATCAACAGAGCCACTGGTTCTGACCTCTCTTGCCACCCAGTGGGCCTGCCTCTGAGCAAGACCCCAGGCTTTATTTGACCATGACACTCAAATTTCCATTTATCTAAATGTGGAGGGAGAAGATAACTCACAAAAGGAATGTTGGATGCCTTCATTCAAAATTCCCTGCACAGAGTAGGGAAGCTTCACCTGGCAAGGCTGTCAGGAGAATGAAATCTGATGCTGTCTGTGAATTCACTTTGCAACTCCTTCCACACATATCAGGGATTGCCTTTCTTGCGATGGGGAGGCAGGACACTGACACCCTTCTGTGTGTATTACGCAAAACATGGACACTCCAGAAAAATGAGAAGGTTTCTCTTTCTTCTGCAATACAACAGGGGCCTTAATTTCTGTACTTTCAGGCCCCTTTTCTATGTTCCAGAATCCTAGAGCTGGGCCATACCTTAGATTAAACCTTATCTACATTCAGCACCAGGAACTACATGGGGAGACAGCTTTCC